>NW_016107933.1:565932-635230 GCF_001604975.1 Cebus imitator | reverse complement strand
TGCAGTGAGGCTGAGGTCCAGGGTGCAGCGAGGCTGAGGTCTAGGATCCCATGAAGCTGAGGCTCAGGGTGCAGTAAGCCTGAGGTCCAGGGTCTAGTGAGGCTGAGGTCCAGGGTCCAGTGAGGCTGATGTTTAGGGTCCAGTGAGGCTGAGGTCCAAGGTCCAGTGAGTCTGAGGACCAGGATCTCGTGAGGCTGAGGCCTAGGGTCCAGTGATCCAGGCTCCAGCAAGGCCAATGTCCAAGGTCCAGTGAGACTGAGGCCTAGGGTCCAGCAGGCCAAGGTCCAAACCAGTGAGGCCAAGGCCCAAGGTCCAGCAAGGCCAAGGTCAAAGTTCCAGTGAGACTGAGGTCTAGGGTCCAGCAAGGCCAAGGTCCAAGGTCAGTGAGACCAAGGTCCAATAAGGTCATAATCTAGGGTCCAGTGAGGCTGAGGTCCAAGGTCAAGCAAGGTCAGAGTCTAAGCCTCAGCAAGGCTAAAGTCCAGGGCCTAGACCCAGTGAGGCTGTGGTCCAGGGTCCAGTGAGGCAAATGTCCACAGCCTGGCAAGGCCAAGGTCCGGGGTCCAGTGAGGCTGATGCCCAGAGCCCTACATGGCTGAGGTCCATGATCTAGCAAAATTAACACCCAGGGCCAAGCATGGCCACAGCCTGGAGCTCAGTGATGGAGGTCCAGGGTCCAGCCTGGGTAGAGGTCAAGACCTGGGACCGAGCAAGGCCAAACCCCAGTTTCCAGTGAGAGTGAGGTCTTTCGGAGGCATTTGTTTCCTTGTTGCCATGTGTCAGGTGGATGGAGTCAGTCATCTGCAAACCTCTGACAAATCTTGAAGCAAGTTGCCCCTCACCCCTTGTTGATCCCAGGGCTGAGGGTCTTCCTCTGCAGGGATGGTTTGTCTGAGACCACCTGGCTCTGCAGTTCTCAGGTCCAGCGACTGTCTCTCTGGTGCCCAGGAGGATGCAGGAGAGTAGAGCTTGGTCATTCAGACCAGGACTGGGTCACTGAGAAGCCAAGGCCCGGGGACTCTGTTCTTTCTCAACTATGCACCTCATCATCACACAGATTCAAACCAGCAAAGGGAAACCAGCGACAACTGCAATCAGTTCAAAACCTCCATTGTCAATGCCCACTTTGGGAGTGGGAGACATGCTTTGCTATGTTTATATGAGGAAGACCTGAGGGTCTCAGTTGACCCCAAGGATAACAGTGCGGCTGATCATGCACTGTTGAAGCCACCTGGCCCGGGGACTCTGTTCTTTCTCAACTATGCACCTCATCATCACACAGATTCAAACCAGTAAAGGGAAACCAGCGACAACTGCAATCAGTTCAAAACCTCCATTGTCAATGCCCACTTTGGGAGTGGGAGACATGCTTTGCTATGTTTATATGAGGAAGACCCGAGGGTCTCAGTTGACCCCAAGGATAACAGTGCGGCTGATCATGCAGTTTGTCTGCTCTATCATTGAAGACAATTTTATGGCCAACAGTACCCTTCTGTCTAGGCTGTGTCTGAGATGCTGTGGGGAATAAGGGGTCTGGGGGACTTCCCATTAGAGGGTCTGTGTTGTGGTTCAGGATGGGAAAAGTCTCAGGAAGAGAAGACTGTAGCACAGACCCATAGGAAGGGATCCTCTGGGCAGCAGCTTCTCATCCTATAGGCACAGGGTCCTCGGATGCTCGGAGGCAGGGGCAGGGGCCCTGGGCTCTATAATGAAGGCAAATGCTGTGGTCCTGGGCTCTGGACCTGGGCTCTGGGGTGCCTTGAGAACAGACACATTGGGGGGTCTCAGCTGCCCCAGGCAGGTCAGCAACCTTTATCACCACTGCAACCCCGAGGTGAGCTGGCAGCTCCTGTCCACAGCAGGCCAGCTGGCCGAGGCCAGAGACAGCTTGCAGTGTGGCCCATGCTGTGGGTTGCTAAGGAGTATCAGGGCTCAGATGGAGCTCCAGACAGCCTTGCTGCTGCGGCCTCTCTGAACAGAGATGGGAAATCGCCATGGGGTAACAGCAGCTGCCTCAAAGTCATTTGATTTCCTCTTTCTCATTTTCAGAAATACAATTAGGGAGGCCAGGGCACTGCGTGGGCTCTGGAGCGTACGTCTGCGTGTCTGGGTCTGTGGGCGTTTGTGGGCTGCAGGTCGGCACGTGTCTGCATGCCTGCTTGTGCATATGCATCACCACATGTGTGTGCCGTGGTGTGTGTGCATACAGGCATGTGCAAGTGAACATTCTCGCCTCTGGTCTCCTGGAGAAGTCACCCATCCAGCACCCTGAATCAGCTTCCATTCCCTTTCATGTCAATTTGCTGGGAAGTCCCCCAACCTTGAGATGACAGTGTTTCCAAGATGACACCCTTCCAGGGTCCAGTGAGGCTGAGGTCCAAGGTCTAGTGAGGCTGAGGTCCAGGGTCCAGTGAGGCTGAGGTCCAAGGTCTAGTGAGGCTGAGGCCCAGGGTCTGGTGAGGCCAAGATCCAGGCTCCAGCAAGGCCAATGTCCAAGGTCCAGTGAGACTGAGGCCTAGGGTCCAGCAAAGCCAAGGTTCAAGGCCAGTGAGCCCAAGGCCCAAGGTTCAGCAAGGCCAACATCAGTGAGGCCAAGGTCAGTGAGGCCAAGGTCCAGGGTCCAGTAAGACCAGGGTCTAAGGTCTAGTGAGGCTAAGGTCCAGAGTACAGCAAGGCCAAGGTCCCAGGTCCAGTGAGACTGAGGCCCAGGGTCCAGTGATGCCAATATTCAGGGTCCAGCAAGGCCAAGTTCCAAGGTCAGTGAGGCCAAGGTCCAGGGTCCAATAAAGTCATAGTCTAGGGTCTGGTGAGGCTGAGATTCAAGGTCAAGCCAGGCCAGAGTCTAAGGCCCAGCAAGGCTAAAGTCTAGGGTCTAGCAAGGCCAAGACCCAGTGAGGCTATGGTCCAGGGTCCAGTGAGGAGGCCATTTACAAAGAGCTTTGCTAATTCACATGCTGAGCTGCCCCATGATGGCCTCTATCTGCTCCAGTGGGAGAGGAAACTGCAGGGGTCCAGCTCAGCCAGTCACCTTTGATCTGGGCAGATGAGGGTGGTCGTGGGGTAGAAATGTGCATGATCCTTAGCCTGAGAAGGGGGCTGGAGACCCCTCAACCAGCGTCCCAGTGAGACCTCCTGGGACAAAATGCCCAGAGCATTTTGCAGTGGGCATGATCTTACCTCCTTCCTCTACTTTAAACTCTCCACTTGGAACAAAATGCAAACCCCTGGCAGAGACCTGCAAAGCCCTGCCTCCTCGGCGGTTCCCTCTCTCACTCCATCTCCTCCTGCTGTCTCCCATTCTCACCACCTCTTGCTGCGTGGCTCTTGCTTTTCCTGGAGCAGAAAGCTCTTTCCGGTCTCAGGACCTCTGCCTGTGCTCTCTCTCTGCTTGAGGTGCTCACTGCATAAGCCACTGTTCCCAGAAAATTCTGATTAGCTTTTAGCCTAAAAGTCCCCCTCCCACCCTCCACCACCTTTGTCCCATGTGTTCTATACCACCTGCCTCTTTTATCGCCTTCATGGAATCTATCTTTGGAAATAATCTTATTTGTTTCATTGGTTCTACAAATATTTACTGCGTACGTTCTATGTGCTAGGCTGTGTTTCGTCAACTGCTATATTTTCCGCAAGCCTTTGGCAAGGTTCAGGCCAAAGTCAATCCTGGTGTCCTACCATTAATGTTCTATAGTACAGTCAGGATTTGGTTCTAAAGTCAGTGATGGCATGAAAAGGGCCATGTCAAAATACTCTGCAATTTTCCAGTGTCCGTGGTGTTGTGTTTCTGGGCTAATACCGTACTATGGGTAGAACCACGTACAGGAAGTGATGGACAGCAATACTAGCAAAGGTACTGACGCTAGCTCTGTGAGGATCAGTTGTGAGCCACACATAGGTGGTCAATCATTTGATTCTCAGCCGGGTGCGGTAGTTCACACCGGTAATCCCAGCACTTTACGAGACCATGCATGATAGGTGGATTGCTTGAGCCCAAGAGTTCAAGACCAGCCTGAACAGCATCGCGAGACCTGTCTCTACAAAATACAAAATATTAGCAGGCACAGTGGTGCGTGACTACGGTCCCAGCTAATCGGGTGCCTGAGGTGGGAGGAGCACTTGAGCCTAGGATGTTGAGGCTACAGTGAGCTTGATTATGCCACTGCTCTCAGCCTGGGAAACGGAGTGAGATCCAGTCTCAAAAAAAACACATCATTTGATTCTGCAAACCAACCTGTGAAGAGGTATTATCATGCCCAATAAACAGTAGTTTAAGAAACTGAGGCACAAGAGGTTAACTTTCCCAACGGCACATGACTGGAAAGGGGAGCTGGAAATAATCTAAGCCAATGAGCCCTGATGAAATTCCCCTCTCAGCAACCCTGGGAAAGCAGGGGCCCTGCTCCCCAGGACAGCCTTGCCTACGGGGGGGGAAGGAGCTCTCCAGTTTGGAGCTGGGCCTCATCATTCCGAAGAACATTGGCACTTGAGCCACCAACCTGTTTTAGGGGCTGCTCACATCTACCCTCTGTTGAAAACAAATATAAGCCGTGCTCAAGCATTGCTCAAGACTGGAAGGGAGGTGCACAAGCCCCCTCCAATGGGGAGACAGAGGCAAGCATGAGATGTATGCTATGTGCAGGTCATTGTGTGTGGGGTGCCGTCCTGGAGCTGTCCCTGTGTGACTAGCAGGAGCAGAAGTCACTTGAGCACATGGGTTCAATCTCAGACATCTAGTGCCCAAATGGGATGGTCCTGTGGGTGCTGCCATTATGTTGGGGAGGAGTATCAAGGCTGGGGTAGAGGGTGTGGCAGGGAGGCAGTGCAGGTTACAGAGCTAATGAGAGGGTGGAGAGAGTTGGAGAGTCCTTTGATGTGGGGGTAAAGGAATGGAGGGAGCCGAGATGCCCCCAGGTCCCTGGCTGGGTTCCTGCAGGGAGAGTGGAGATGGCGGATGCTGAGCCCAAGGCACTGGGCCGGGGTTGGGGCTGGGCTGGAGATGAGGGCAGTTCTGGGTGGGTGAGTTTGTGGGGCTCTGAAACATCTTGATGCAGGTGGCTGGGGGAACTGCATTTACCGGTAGAGTAAACTGGCAGGTGGGCAGTCATCACACCCAAGCTCTCGAGCCTGTGGGAAAGGATGAGATTGCCCAGGAAGCAGAGGGGTCAGGGACTGGCCCTAAGGAGTGGCCTTGGGTCAGTATGAAGAGAAAAGGCTTCTCCTCCTGAGGGGTAGCCCAGAGCCAGACCTGTAGAGAGCCACAGAAACACTGGCAACGGGGATGACTTAATTAATTTTTAAAAACCCAACAAACTTTTAGAAAGTCACCAAAAGGATACAAGCTTATCTTTTCTTTGTGTCTTTCTTTTTTTCTTGGAACCCTCAGAGGAAGGGGACACCATTTTCCAGGGAGTGGAGGTGGCCAATTCCTCCGGGAGCCCCACTTGAAGTGTGCTGGGATTTGTGCCCGGCCTCAGTGCTTCTGCAGAGGAAGGAGGACTCCTTGGAGCTGCTGGAAGGAGCAGCTAAGAAGGACATTTTTACCAGCAAGAGGAGGGACCCTTCTCATTCCTGGAGGAGAAGTGGGGTCCCCAAGGCTGCAGAGATGGCTGGAGCCTCCCAGCCCTGCACCCAGAGTTTTCCTCCTACCAGGGTCTCAGGGCTTCACTGTGGGCACCATAGGCCTGAAACCCCAGCCAGGAGCTCTGGTGTCTTTAAGGCCCACATCCTTGATCCCGTGAACTGGGCAGGGTCAGGCTGGACTGGATGGAGGGACACTGACACAGAGGGTGACCTACAGGGAATGAAGCCCCAGAGGCCAGGGATCCTGGGGCTCTAGCAGGGCCTGGGCATTTCATTGTGGTTTAAGCTGGCTGTGTTACCTGCAGCAAGGAGCATCCTGAGGGACCCAGAGGCCTTTCCCAGATAAGGGGGCTGGACAAAATGGCCCTCTAACCCCTAACACGGGTGAGACACAGGTGAACCCAGAGATTTAGACCCCAGCTCAAATAGTGTCACTGTCTGACACACCCAGATAGCCTCTTTAAAATTTTTCTGTTTCCTCTGCTAAGTTGAGTATATATACGTGCAAGTGGACAGTCACAAATAGACGTTCAGCTACATCCTTCCCTGGGTCAATAATGCTTAGATTGGGGCTGAGTCTCCATCTTGCATCTCCATGTAGAAGTGTTAACTGAGCCCTGATCCCCAATCCTCCAAACCTCAAGCACTCTCTCTTTCACTTCCAGGCAGACTCTATCTCAGTGGTGATGGGACGCCTCCGTGGTACAATGGCAGTAAAAACAATCGCTAGAAACACCACCCACTTTCCTCTTTTACTGGACACAGCTCCCCATTAAAGTGTGTACATGGTGTGGGGAAGGGGTATCCTCGAGAAACAGCAGGAACCACACTTTCTGGAGGCCACCCGGCCCCCACATTCTGTTCAATCAGCGTTCCCTTGAGATACTGCTCAGCAGGGCCACTTCCAGCCAGAACTCCGCCAGAGCGTCAGATGAGACCACTGTACCCGCCCTTTGCCAACAGCAAAGTTGGACAGAGTTGCTGCTTTCAAGGCCCCTCGACAAGGTCACTAGCCCCTCATTCTTGGTCTGCTCTGTGTGCAGGCACCAGGGAGACTAGAAGAGTCCAGCCTTTCCCACAGCCCCTAGGAGCTTGCTTGTCCTTAGGGAGGGCAAAGAAACCTCACTGCCTCCATCTGCTTGGCAGGTCGTGCCAAGGAAGGAGACTTTGTCAAAAAGCATATGACCTTCTTGGGGGTTGGCTTCTGTGTGGACATCAGGGGACAGCAGTGGCTCTCAAGTAGGGTTCTGTCTTGAATGAGGTCTGTACTGACAAACGTGACCTGGCAGTCTGAGCCAGACCAGGCAGCCTGACCCTTCTTTCAGGGCAATGCAGGGCACCCACCCACTGAGGCAGGTGGCAGTGGGCATTGGAAAACATTCTTCCTCCTTAATGTTCCTTCTGCCAGGGATGTGGGGTGATTTGTGGCACCCAAGAGGATTTGAAAGGTCCCCACCTCTTTCTGTACTTCACATCCTTGGGAAGGTTTTAAGGGGGTTGGGTGTGTAAGGCCTGAGCTGACCCTGAATCGTCCTCACTCCTCCCCACAAACACTGGGCTTCTTGATGATGGTGACAATTCCAGGCCTTCAGGGAACAGGCTACTGACAATCATGAGCAATAGGTGTAGGGCAACAGGGGGTGGTGAGGACTGCGGCAGGCTGGAGAGCACAGCCAGACCTGAAGACTTTCAGGCTCCAATAGAAACTAACGCATGTGGCATACACTGAACACATCCAGCGGCACTGGCCCAGCGGCCCTTGGTTTTTGTCTTTGGGCTCTAGACTGAACAAGCAGAGGAGCAGAGAGCCACTGGGATTTCCGTGTCCCCTATGTTACCTGGAAGAGGAAAAGGAGGATCAAAGAAGGGCACACACCAGTAGAGGGGGAGAGGCGAGAGCTGAATCATGGAGGTTTGAAGAAGTAGGAAGATTGTTGTTCTTTGGTTGTTTGTTTTGTTTTTGTTTTTCTGTCTGTTTTTGAGTGGGGGACAAGTGATCATGAAGCTGGGATGTGTCTGCAAGTCCCTGCCACCTCCCTGAGGGTTTAACTGTGAAGTTAGATGCGTGTGAGCCTCGTTCATCCACCACCCTGGTGGGTGACACTGAGGGTACTAAAGGATGGCCCGGGGAAGGGTGCTGCTCTGTCCCCAACTCAACCCTGGTGGCAGGGGCACGAGTGATGTGGGAAGAAACAGCTGTCAGGGGTTATTCAGTGTCCAGGAGACAAACTCTTTTTCCAAAAAATATCCTAGAGCAAGTATCACAAAGTATACAATATAATTTAGCTGCGTGAACCTGTTAGAAGATGCCGTGGACTCACAAAGTCAGTTACTCCTTTCCAGGTCTCCTGTCATCCTTCTGACCACATCAAAGAAATGATCTCTGTGCTAGTCTATCTTAAGGCTTTTGTAACGCTTGCTAATCAGCTTCAGCCTTTGGTGCCTTTTGCAGGTCGAAATGTCTAGAACTGATAACATTTTTCTTCTTGTTGCATTTATTTATAGCAGTTATCTTTGATTTATGGCAAGATGGTGAGATGCTGGCTTTTCCATTTATGGTAGTGATTTAAAGTATCCTTTAAAAATTTTAGGCGCTGCATAAAGAAATACCCAACCATAAATACAGCAGGAAGGTATAGAACATGACCCTTGAAGTAGGGGAGGCTGCTGGTTGAGTTTCACTCATGGTTTGAAGAGGATGGAAGCAATGACAACCACTGGAGGAATGTGTCATGGGTTCTAGGACAGCACCTGGACACAACTCTGGGCTGGCTCCCTCACACTTCATGATTCAACTCATGCCGCCTCTTATGGGAAGCCCTCCTGGATTCCCAGCTCTGGAGTCATCTCTCTTGTGATACACTAGGATTCCAGTTCCAACTTTCTCTGGAACCAACCAGCTGGGTCATCAGAGGTCACAAGAGCAGATGCCTCTAGGGAGTGAGGAGAGGAGGGATCTGCCGCTAACCGCAAGGTAAGTGCCCCATTTAACGGCCGCTAAGCAGGAGTGTGGGTCTAGCGTGGCCACATCTTCCAATTTCTCAAGAAAAGTTACAAATCTAAATTTCCATGGGATGTCTCACCATGCCTGGGGCCTGGATCCAGCCTCAGGCACCCTTAGTGACACAGAAAGAGCCCAGCTTGCAGGTGAAGATGGCTGTTCAGCTGCAGCACCTTCACACCCAGGCCCCAGAATTGAAAGAACCGAGAACGTGAGATCACAGTTGGAGCCTGCTGTATAAGCCCTGTTTCCCCCTATGACTGGGACCTCCTGGCCAGCAGGGAGAGACCTGAGTCGTCTCTGGGTCCTCTGCCCTGGCCAAGGCAAAGGCCAAAGCCCTAGCCACACAGGCCTGGGGCAGGGCGAATGAGAAGATCAAAGGGGCTGGTGTTCACCCTCTGAGGAAGTGAGGCAGAAATTGGGGGTCCCAGAACAGAGATGTTCAACAGCCCGAAAGGAGGCTCCCAGGCGGACCCTGGGGAGAGGCCGCTGAGCATAGCCAGCATGGGAGGATCAGGGCTTTGCTGGGGAGGAGAGATCGGGGACAGGTTCTGGTTGGCAATGGCCTCTAACAGCAAACTGGCCCCAGGATGAACCAAGGTGCCCTTGGATGCTCGAGTGGAAAAGGTGGGCAGATCTTGGAGAGGCCATTTCAGGTTGGGGCCTGGGAGTGCAATGGTGGGAGGACAGAATGTATACGTGGGGTTGAGGACAGGTGAGGGCAGGAGCCTGACTGTGCTCATGGGCAGAGAGCCCAGGTCTGGCAGGAAGACGCTGTGCTGAGACTGCAGCGGAGGGATGGGAAGGCAGATGGGGGACGGGGGACTGGGGACAGGGACTTCAGAGGAAGAGGAGCTGGGGATTGAAAGAATCTTGCCTCTCAGTAAGGTCAAAAGTTGATCTTTGGGGTCGCAGCCTGGGTGTACCCTCCTAACAGCATCTTCTGGCCTTTGTGGTCTCCATCTGGGCATCAGGCCTGGCTCAGCCCCTAGGACCCAGTAGTCAGTCCCCCTTCCCCTTTCATTCCTGCACCGCGTCCTGCCCCAGGGCACAGAGAGAGGGTGATACATCCTTTGATTCCCACTGATGGGTAGGACCCGGCAACCCGAGGACTCTCTAGGTGGGGACGTTCGGCCGGCGCAGCTCTCGGAGGTTGTGCGCCTGGGGTGGCTGGCGGCGGGGCTCCCCGGGCCCGGCCCGTGGCGCTTCTCTGCCGCCGCCTCGGGGTGTCTCTGCTTCGCTGCGAGCCCGGCACCGCGGCGGCGGCGGCGCGAAGAGGAAAGCGGGCGGCGGCGGCCGCGCCAAAAAGCGCCGGGTCACCGCAGGCTGAGGCGCCCGCCGTCCCCGCCCTCCCCCTCGCTCGCCTCCCTCCCGCCCGCCTCCCTCGCTCGCTCGCTCGCTCGTTCCTTCCCTCTCCCCGCCTTCCCTCCGCGCTCCCCCCGCTCTCCCCTCCGCGCCCCGCCTCCTCCGCCCCGCGCCCTGCGGTGCTGCAGCTGCGGGCGGCTCCAGCTGCCCCCAGATGTGGGCTGGGCGGCGCGCGGGGAACTTTCGCGCCGGCTGGGAGTGCGGGGCCCCGGCTGCAGTCCGGCTGCCATGGATCCACCGGCGGGAGCCGCTCGCCGCCTGCTCTGCCTCGCGCTGCTGCTGCTACTGCTGCCGCCGCTCCTACTGCCGCCGCCGCCCGCGAACGCCAGGCTAGCAGCCGCCGCCGACCCCCCAGGTAGGTGCTGCCGGGCCCCCACGTCCCGCGCACCCCGCCTGCCGGGCCCCGTCCCGCGCACCCCGCCGCCCCCTCCCCAGACGTCGTCCAGCCTGACTTGGGCAAACTCCGCTCGCCCCGCCCGGGGCCAAGTTGGCTAACTTCGGGGCCAGGTTGGTCGCGCAGGGGGCGCCCCGCGGCGCACCAGAGCGCCTTGGGCCGGGGGGAGCTTCGGAGCACTGGCGGCTCCCGAGTCGCTGAGGGTGCAGACGGAGGGCCGGGGAAGCCCCGCGGCGGAGGGCGCAGAGTCAGCCCCAGCGGGTCCCGGGGAGCCAGGGTGAGGCGGCGCCTGGACTAGCGTCCGGGGACGCTCAGGAAGAGCCGGCTGCCCAGAGCGTCGCCTTGGGCCCTGAGGATTGGCTGGGGCGCCCCGGAGGGGATCCCTGGAGATCGGAGGGACCCTGCTCCACCCCTCCCTGTCCTCGGGCGCTAGGGGAGAGGCGGACGGCAGCAGGCTGAGCGGGAGCTGGACAGGCAGGACAGGCCGCCAGTGCTCCGGGAAGCCGAGTCTCCGCCGTTCCGGAGGGCAGCGGTGACAGCACTCTGGCGGCAGGGGCCGCCGAGGGGTCGTGGCGCCCGCGTAAGGGGGCCAACCTGGAATGGCTTCCGAGCAGCCCCGCGTCCTGCCAAGGACTATAGGTTCAAGGGTCGAGCGACTGTCTGACGGGGTCGTCCCTTCGGGCACAGGGAGCTTCCCACCGAGCCCCAATCAGGAACAGGGCAGGAGGCAGAGCTCTTGGCAGGCAGGGTCCCCGGCTTGGGGGTGGCGAAGCCCTGGAGTGGTGGCCCTGTTAACGCCCCTTCCCGGTTGCAGGAAAGCCGGGGATGTGCAGGCTCTGCTTCTGGGGTTGCCTGGCGGAATGCCTCTTCCCCTCGCAGTGGGGCGGGGTCTGGGGGGCGTGGCTTGCCGGCGGGGCTCTGGGGCTCTGCGGATCTAACGCCCCTTCCCGTTGCAGGCGGGTCCCTGGGGCACGGAGCCGAGCGCATCCTGGCGGTGCCCGTGCGCACTGACGCCCAGGGCCGCTTGGTGTCCCACGTGGTGTCGGGAGCTACAGCCGGGGCAGGGGTACGAGCCCGCAGGGCCGCCCCAGTCCGGACCCCGAGCTTCCCCGGAGGCAACGAGGAGGACCCTGGCAACCACCTCTTCTACAATGTCACTGTCTTTGGCCGAGACTTGCACCTGCGGCTGCGGCCCAACCACCGCCTCGTGGCGCCCGGGGCCACTATGGAGTGGCAGGGCGAGACGGGCACCACCCGCGTGGAGCCCCTGCTCGGGAGCTGTCTCTACGTTGGGGACGTGGCCGGCCTAGCCGAAGCCTCCTCTGTGGCCCTCAGCAACTGCGATGGGCTGGTGAGTACGCACTTCCCTCGCTCCTTTCTCTCCGCTGCTCTAGCCTGGGATTTGGAAAAGGGTTACCTAGGAGTTCCTTGGGAGGGGGAGGCCAGCGCCGAGGACTTTCTCTGCCCTCCCCGCGCTTTAGGGAGCCTCGTGCTCCAATTGAAGGGGTTGGATGGAAGACAGGTTGTTTTGATTGGTCTGAGCAAGGGGCCATTTATACATGGGGAGGGCCCGGGTCTTCAAAAGGCTCAGCTGGCAGCAGCGAGCACATCTCTCTTTTGCCTGTCTGCACAGGTCTCTGGCTTGTATGGGTGTGTGTGTGTATGTGTGTGTACCTGTGTGAGTGTGTGCACATGTGCTCTGGAACGTTAGTGTGTGCCTGCATCTGGTTGCCTGTGCACCTGTGTGAACATGTGTGTGTGTCACTGTCTCTTGTGCGCGTGTCTGTGGGTTTTTGCACATACATGTGTTGAGTATCTGTTGAGTGCACGTCTGCCCTTGTGGATATTGGCATGCATGATATATGTGTGGCGGACTTATAGACTGGCAGTCAGTCTTCCTGTTTCCTTGTGTGCAGGTGATGCCAGCCCAGGGAGCAGGCAGTGGTGCTGAAAAGCCCAGTTAGCCTTCTGCCCCTTGGCTGACTGGAAACCACTGGTTTTCCTGCTCTGGTTTCCTGTTAAACTCCAGCTGGTTATTTGAAAAGTTGGTTTTCTCTATTTTGAGCTGAGGGTTGCATTTGGAAATGAAGGCTCTAGTGCCCATGAGCTGCTCAATCTTTTGAGGGCAGCCCCTGAAGGACAACAGAGAGGCTAGGGGGTCCCTTTTGGAACTGCCTGGTTCTCTCTAGTCCTGTGACTGGAGCTCTGGAAGCTCTGCTTCCTGGAGAGGGCAGGAGGGACTGTGGCTCAGCACAAGGGAGCCTCAGAGGAAGCCTGGATCGATGCTGAGGGAGGAGGCTGACATTGGCCGTGCTCTGTCCGGCTGCCTGGGGACTGGCACACAGCAGAAGCCACTGCAGTTTTCTATTTTGGATTGGGTGTGTGGTGGTCAGGCTGGCTGTCCTGGCCAGACATCTGAAGCCGCCCACCATGGGCTCCGCTCTAATTGCTGCTCGGGGCGAGTGGCCACTCCCCCAGCCCCGTGGGCCCTGAGCACACCCCTACTCAGGCACTCAGGCTCTTGCTACATTCTGCAGAGCCGGCAATTACACCAGGGCCCCACAGCCGCTGCCATTCTTTTTATGGAGACACAAAATGTCACTTGTTGCTTCGGAAAATCACTGCCTTTGGCTGGATTTAGTTAGAACCTGGGCATATTGCAAACAACTGTAAATATCCCTGGAGGAGTTGGGTTAAAGTGGCGAGCCCTTTACATTGCCCACTGTCTCCGAGGATGTCCTGGGCCTCAGAGGTGTGTCCCATTTTACAATGGAGGTGAATTTCCTAAATGAAAGGAGGTGCTTGCTGCCGACTTAGGATGAGACGAGGTGGAGGGAGTTGACATGGGGATGCAGTCTGTTGGCGGGCTGACATCTGTGTACTATGAATTCCTGATGGAGAATGTTTTGGTGAGGACTTGTCACTGTTTCATTCATTCAGCAGTTCATGTGGTGATTCATTTCTTCAGCCAGCACCTTCCCATGTGTTTATCCCCTGTACTGGTCAGTGATGAGGCAGGTCTGGTACCCACCCAGGGCCTCCGGTCCTCAGGGTGGCTGACGGAGCTCTGGCCAATACTTGAAGAGTGTGCTCCTAGGGGGCTGTTTGAATGGGGGCTGGAAGAATGAGAGGCCAGCTGGAAAAGATGCAGGTTGGCAACCTGGGCAGAGGGAGGAGCGTGTGCAGAGGTATCAGGTGTGAATTAGCCAGGGCAGGACAGGCCTGCTGAGGTGTCCCGTGTACCAGAGGTGGGAAGAATAATTGGGGTTGGAAAAGGGGCTGGACCTCCCTGAGCGGCCTTGAATGCTGTCAGTGAATAATGGCCTCGGACAGTGGGACAGCACCATTCCATTGGTTCTTCTTCTTTTCTTTTCTTACTTTTTTTTTTTTTGTTGTTGTTGTTGTGTATGTGTCTGTTCTGCTTTTAAATCCCCCTGTGCTATTATGATAGGCTTCTTTGCTAAGGACCTGGGGCTTTACCCAGGTTGCCTGTTGTCCTCACAGAGCCCCTGTCGGGGAGGCATTTTCATCCCTGGTTACAGGTGGAACACTCAGGCTCTGTGAGGTGGAGTAGCTGGAGAGAAGTTATTTGTAATATCCACATCGAGGGGTTAAAATGTACCTCTGCACAAGGCATGAGCCAAAAATGCTGAACAAAGTGTTCTTGTACATCACATTGCTACAGAAGAGTTTTGCAGTATCTCTCAAGCCGCATGGTAGGTGTGCTAATTTCACATGATTTTTACATGCTCATTAAATACCCAGTGAGAAGGCTTTTGGTGTAAAAGGTAATAATGATAAGTGACAATCGACTGTGTTCCTATTAATGTTATGTGCCAGGCTCTCTGCTGAGCCCCCATGCCACATTGCCTTGTTTAACCCTCACAGCACCACATGGAATATGTCCCCAAATCATCCCCCTCTACAGATGAATAAACTGAGGCTCTAAAGGTTGAGATAGCTTGCTTCAGGCTTTAAAACCAGCATTTGAACACATATCTGTCTGATTTTGAGGCCATCCTCACTACGTTTTATTGCCTTTTTCTGCATGCCTACAAAAAGAATTTTTAAAATACATTTCTTTAAAACATTTCCTACCTTTCTTATTCGACTCCCAGAGACATTCTCATTGTAGATTTGACCGCCATCAGCGTGAGTGCAGCCAAGAGCAGTCCTGGGAGCTAAGTAGCCCTTGAGTGGCTGGTGACCTGCGCTGGGCTGCAGCTCCTATGGGTGGCCTAAGTTCTCACTGGTGGGGGACTGCAGCTGGGACTTCCATAGGATGGAAGCAACCCTGCCCACCTCTGCCTCCCCACTCAGGGCAGCACAGGGATCCTCTCCCACCTGGCTGGGCAGGGCCAGTGGAGAAAGCCTCCATGGGCTGGGTGGTGGAGACCGTCTGCCCTCCCAGTGCTGGTCCAATCCTGGGGCCCGAAGGAGGAAGTGTATGCCCTTCCCTGGGGGCTTGATGCGAGCCCCACAACCCTATGAGTTAGAGCTGTCCCATTTTGTGGTTGAGGCTCAGAGACATCCAAGGTCCTTTGGCAAGAAGGAAGCCAGGGCTGCTGCCTTTCAGGCTGGGGCTCCCCTGTGGGGCTGCTGTCCGGGCCAGGTACCCACTCTGTCTTGCTGGACATTACGAGTCATAAAGGCCACAGAGAGAAGTCAGAAGCTGGCCTAAGGGATCCAGATGAGCTTCATTTTTCCCAGTAAGGCTGCTGCCTTCGAGACCACACACTGGGCTCCAGCAGGCTCAGGTGCTAGAGCAGATCAGGCAGGTGTGGGTTGGCGGGGGCCTGGGACTGTGCAGTGCGGGCCAGGGGCACCTGGGATTTGCAGCTGCCTGTGGTAGGGTCTTCCTTCCTCCCACCTCTTCTTGGCACTACCTGGATTGCAATGAGAGGTTGTCAGGAAGATCAAAGAGGGGCTGCAGGAACCTCTGGGTTCTCTAGGGTGTTGGGGCTCCCCAGGTAGGAGCAGAGGCCCCTGTGGGCCCCAGCTGCAAGCAGCCTACACAGATGCTAAGGCCACTCTCAGCCTCTGCCAAACTTGTTACCCTCCGCCAAACTTGTCACCCTCCTTGTTTAAGACTTACTCAGTTTAAGTGACAGAAACCCCTGCTCATAGTGGCTGAAACAAACAAGGAACACCATGGGTCTATTATCTGGGGTCCTGAGGAGTGTCGGCCTCAGGCGTGGCTGAATCCAGAGGCTCAGAGCATGCCATCCATCTCTCAGCCCTGCCACTCGGCATTCATTTCAGAAATGCTCTCCATGCCTCAACCCCAGCCCATCACATGGGGCCACCAGCAGCTCCAAGCCCAACTTGTTTTCCAAGGAAGCAACCCTCTGAAATGGAAGGTCCTCCTCTCCGGGTGACACCTGTGAAAGTTGGGGGAGGGATCTGAGGCCCGTCTTCAAACCCATAGCTGTGGTACAGGCCTAGCCCAAGTCTCCTACCCACCTTTGAAACTGGGGGAGGGACAGACTCCCAAACTTTAGAATGGAGAGGGGCCTATCGTTTGAGAAAGGAGGAGGACAGTTGTGTAGGATGGTGAAAATGGGTGTGGCCACCCTGTCCCTGGACTCCAGACCC
Source organism: Cebus imitator (assembly GCF_001604975.1). NCBI lineage: Eukaryota > Metazoa > Chordata > Mammalia > Primates > Cebidae > Cebus > Cebus imitator. The sequence continues at coordinate 619,298 of NW_016107933.1, read as the reverse complement.
CATGTTGGGCTTAGGAGTCCTCCTGGCTCCAGGCTTGCCTGCTCGGCTGCCTCTGGAACCCCTTCCCTGGATGACTCCATACTCCTCAAGTCACTTAGGTCTCCCCACTCTCCTCCAGACCCCATCTTTTGAGGGTCACCCTCCTCTAGCCAGTTCCAATCCTAGAGCTGTCAGGCCCCAGCTGCCCTCCACGCCTGGTGCCAAGCCCTGCCTCTGCTCCCAAGCCCCCCAGCGCTCCCTGGTCTCTCCCCAACAACCCTTCTCCAAGCTGCAGCCAGAGGGGCTTTTATAAACCACGCAGGAACTCATGTTATGCCTTCGCTTAAGACCTCTCAGTGGTTCTTATTGCTCTTAAAAAAATCCAAACCCACTGGCCTGACATTCAAGGCCCCTGTGACCTGGTCAGGGCCCTCCAGCTCCGACCTGAGTCACATGCTCTGCTGGTCTGGAATGAGACTCTGGGAGCAAGGGCTGCACGGGGAAGAACTCCAGTGTTCTCCTCAGGTGCCCCTGAGAGTGGGGGGGAGTGGCTCCCTCCCCCACCACCTTACCTGAGCTGAGGTCCCCTACGGAGATGCCCAAGGCACCCAGCAGTGCAGCGCAGTCCCTCTGGAGGCAGCAGTCAGCCTCAGAAGGGGGTCCGAGGAGCAGCATCCACACCATCTACCTCCACTTGGGGCTTTAAACCCAGCCCCTGCAGTCTTCCTGGGAGCCAGCCACTGTGGCCCCATTTCACAGGTAGGAAACCGAGGCTCTAAGTGTACATATGTGGGGTTCTCTCTGTGTGGGCTGGCCTCTCCCCTGGAATCCTTTAGGGAGAGGCAGAGTGGAGCAGGCCCCCAGCCCCTCACAAAGGCCAGCAGAGTCAGTGCTGGTCTCAGCTGGAGCCCAGGGATGCCAGCTCTTCCTGGGCCGCCGCACTGTGTTACCCAGCCCCGGCCTGCACTCCGTGGTGTGGCCGGCGTGTTTCTGGCACTGGTCACTGCATGCAGCCATGTGCTCACTCGGCTGTGGCAGGCTTCTCCTGCCCGATGGCTCGCCGTGGCTTCCCCGTCCCCTGTGTCTCCAGCGCTTAGTGAGTCATGCCTGAGCGAAGGCCGGCGCTCCTGCAGTCAGCTGGGAGGTGAAGGCCAGGTCCTCACCCAGGCCTGCTGTGAGGCTCACAGGGGCAAGGGAATCAGCCAGGGACTCATCTGCTGTGAGCCCCAGGGCCAGGAGCATCCGCTCAGCAGCGAGGCCAGCTTGGCTTCGTGGCAGCCTGAGCTGTGGTTCTTACTGCTCTTAAAAAAATCCAAACCCACTGGCCTGACATTCAAGGCCAGTTTTTGAAGACCTAGAGGGGCAAGTGTGCCTGGCGCACCTCCTGGGACCTTGGGTCTCTGCTGACAGGTAGACATGTTCTTCCTTATTGCACCTCCCTCTCTGGCTTGGGCAGTCCTGGGGGTCCCTGTGTTGCTTCCAGAACAGCAGGCTGCTGGCTGCATGTGAACATGTGTGTGTTTCTGGCCTGTGCATGGCGGAATGTGTGGGAGTGTGTGCATGTTCCTGGCCTCTGTGTAGAGGGGGTGTGGGGGAGTGTGTGCGTGTTCCTGGCCTGTGCATGGAGGGAGTGTGTGGGAGTGTATGCGTGTTCCTGGCCTATGCGTGGAGGGAGTGTGTGGGAGTGTATGCTTGTGCGTGCTGCCTGTGCCTGTCTTGCATCTAGGAGTGCGTGCACACAGTGTGTGTGGGGGGGGTGCGTGTGTGGGGGGGTGCGTGTGTGTGGGGGTGCATGTGTGCGTGCATGTCTGAATGAGTGTGGACATGTGACTGTGTGCACGAGTGTATCTGCATGGGAGTGTGTTCATTTGAGTGAGCATGGGCCAGCACGTGTTTCTGTATTTCTCGGGAGGGGTTTTCTGTGTCCTGCAGGAGAGGGGCCTGAAGTGGGGTAGAGGTACCGAAGGGAGAGGAAGACCCCAGTTCCCTCAATCTTGGTGCCACCTTAGATGCCTCCATCCCCTACTGGTGGGCACCCTGGGATGGGAGGATCCAGGTAGGAGCTGCTCACTCTGCTGCGTATGTTTCATATTAAATGTCAGCTGTCCACTGGGTCTGCGGTGCTGCCATTAATATGGAGAAGTTATTACCGAGCCTGGAGCCAGCTACTCGGGCTCGTTCATGAATTTCAATTACACTGCACGACGACTCCAGGGCTGCAGAGTGGGGTGCACAGCTTCCGCTCGGAGGCAAAGGGAACCCTGGTATCTAGGACCAAGGCCTGGGTGCTGCTGAGGCCAGGCAGGTTCTAGACCATCCTCATCCCGCCCTGTGCATTTCAGGGGCTAACCAGGGAAGCAGGTGTTTAGTGTGGTCTGGAGGCTGCTGTGGGTCACGTGGTCCCTGTGCCCCTCGCGGCTGTGCATCCTGGACAAGCACCACGATGCTGCAAACCTTAGTTCCTCCAACAGCAAAAGGTGGGTTCTGTCCGTATGCACTTCACCGGCCCGTGGGTGGAAAGCGGTGTCTGTGTCTGTGTCTCATTAGCTCTAAGGTGCCACCAGTTACAGGACACACCTCACTTTATACACCACCAAGAAAGAGAAGACACTCCCATTTAAACTGCAACTGTGTGCCCTACCTGTGGTCCCCTGGAGGCACAGGCCCCGCTCTGCAGTGCTTGGTTTCTCTGATGCTGTCTGCAGCCTAACAGTGGGCCATTTCTCCTGCCTGGTCATTGCTTGGCACAGCTCCTGTGGGAACTGAGTTCAGGCAGCTTTGTCCGCTTCCAGGGGTCTTCCTCTGGTGAAATTACAGAGTAGCGATCCTTCCTCCAGGGTTAGGTATTTGCCTCACCAATGTAAAGCCACACACGCCTTTCTGCATGCACCCTAACTTTTTGCCCTCACAGTATGATTCTTCAAAGACATTTCGAGTGTCCAGGGTGCTGACAGGGCATGCGCCTCCAGTGAGGGACTGCAGTCGGAAGCGTCGTGGCCCAGGAGGCAGGGCCAGGGCCAGGGTGTGAGACCCGCTGAGTGCATCCTCAGTTCAGGGGTGGGAAACTGAAAAATGCGTGTTGGAGGGAGCAGCCCTCACAGCTCTCTGAGCAGAACGTCCAGGATTCATCTTTAAACCTGAGTATTTTTCCTTTGAAAGCAGCGATTGGGACTACATGGAAAGTAGGGTGTCTGTATGTTTCATGCAAGACTTGTCCAAGGCTCAATAGTGGCCATTCTGATTGGGACGGAGCCTCTGGACGTATGACAGGGACTCGAGAGCTGTGAGCATGTTGGTATATATCTGTATCTCTCTATTTTATGAATCATGGAGTGTGCCATCGTCAGTCGGTTGCAAGTGAAACCTCGGCTTAAGCAATACCACAGATACATTCTACTTTCCCATCATTCCATTCTTGTACCAATACTAAGCTGTGTTTATTATCAGAACTTTAAGGCTCTAATATTCAAAGTATTAAGTACTTTGAAGCTTCGCTGTCCAATACAGTAGCTATAAGCCACACAAAGCTATTGAATACTTAAAATGTGGCTGGTCTGAATTGAGAGGTGCTCTGAGTGTGAAATATACACTGGATTTCAAAGACTTAGTACCCCCCCAAAAAGAATGTGGAATGTTTAATAGATCATTTTAAAGTATTGATTACAGGTTGAAATGATAATATTTGGGGCATACTGGGTCAAGTAAAATATATTACTGAAATTAGTTTCACCTGTGACTTTTTTTTTTTTAATGTGGCTACATATAAAGCTCCAGTTCTATTTCTGTTGGACTGTGTGGCTTTGGAACATCTGGCTGGATACTTCCCCCTTTGCTGGAATTCTCTTGCAAAATTTTCTTGGCTGGCCACATATGTTTATTTTTCAAATGTAGAATTGTTTTGTCGGGGAGAAAAATCCCTCATGAATTTGATTGATAGTAAATTAAACTTTAGAAGCTAATTAAAGGAAGAATTGACGTAATTTACAGTATTTATCAGGAACACGGTGTGTTTTTCAATTTATTTCATTCTGCTTTGATGTTGTTCCATAAAGTATTCCATGTTTTGTTTAATACAGGTCATCCATTTTTAAAAATCAGGGTTATTTCGAGGGTTTTTTCTTTTTGTCATTGCGAATTGAATACTTTCTATTGTTGGTGCACAGGAAGGCTATTGATTTTTATGGAACTATCTTTTATCAAGTGGCTTGATTGAACTCATTAGTTTTAATATATCTTTGTGGTGTCCCTTGGGTTTTCTAGGTATACAGTTGCACTCTCTATAAACACTGATCATTTTGGATTCTCATCTCCAATATGCACCGTCTGGAACCTTCAGAGCGATGTTAAGTCACAGCCGTGGCTACGTGCATCCTCGTCTGTGGCTTTACCGGCAACGCCCCGGTGTTGCTCTGCTTAATACAACGCTTGCTTGTGGATTAAGATGGATTTCATGTGAAGGCAATATCCTCTGAATTCTCATTTTCTAAGATCCCGTTTTTATCAGCAAAGGAGCTGAAATCAGGATAAAATGTGTCTTAACTCTTAACGCTCTCTTTTCCCACCTCCAAAAGCCAGAGATGTTGCAATTCCAAGGTGCTTGTGTTCTCAGCCTCAGCACCTCTGCTGTCCACTTTCCTGGGCCAGAAATGAAACCTAGTCCCCATACGCACCATGGGAAGCACTCATAGGGAGGGAGAACTTCCTGCAGAAGATGGGGAGCCAGCACCTTCTGCCACACAGGAGCCTGTTCTTGGAAAACCCTTTGGGCCATGTGTGGGGGATTTCCACTTTGATTTGAGGGTTCTTTTCCTCCCCCACAGTGGTGTGTCCCTCCCTCTATCCAGTTTCTCTGGAGCAACCTCTCCATTCTCCTCCTGTGTCTTACAGTGGACTCTGCCCTCTGCTCTGAGGTGGTGGTGCTGCCTGCACAGTCCCCTGCCCTCCCAGTCTAACTGTTATCTGTTACCCCATGTGCTCCTAGAAGGTATTTAGACACTTCCCTCCTTAGAAGAAATCTGTAGGCTCATCACAGTGCCTCATGCCTGTAATACCTGCACTTTGGGAGGCTGAGGTGGGTGGATCACTTGAAGTCAGGTGTTCGAGACCAGCCTGGCCAACATGGTGAAACCCCGCCTCTACAAAAACACAAAAATTAGCCAGGCATGGTGGTGCATGCCTGTAGTCCCAGCTACTCAGGAGGCTGAGACAGGAGAATCACTTGGACCTGGGAGGCAGAGGTTGCAGTGAGATGAGATTACATCACTGTACTCCAGCCTGGGCTACAGAGTGAGACTCTGTCTCAGAAAATAAAAAGAAGAAGAAGAAAAGAAATCTGTGGCTTGTCTTGCAGAAAAGAGTTTTTCCATTGTGTGATCTATCTGCCTGCCTGCTGACGGGCATGGAATTTGAGGAGCTTTGAATAGCACCTGTACATTGGCCCCATCCTGAGAGGTTCTGGTTTATCAGACCTGGGTGCACCCCAGGGTCTGTATTTTTCAAAAACCACACAGGAGAGTCTTTCGCACAGCATGATGGGTGCTCACTGACCTAGAGAGGGCTGTGGGGACTGAGGGCTCACCAGACTTGGGGTCTGGCTCTTCTCTTGCTGGCCTGTGACCCTCTGTTTCCCCAGTTGCGACACCACCTGCCTCACAAGGTGTGTGTCAGTGAGGGAGCAGAGGGAAATGAGGCTGGCTGGCCTCTGTCAAATGGAATCTGTGGGGGGCTTGAGGCAGAAGGAAGTGATGGCCAATGGGTTGGCCAGGCCGGGATGTGGGAAGCTGCCATGGCGGTGTTGGCTCCTGGCCCTCTGCTCTTGGGTCTCTCACCTGGAAATCCAGAGCCCTGGCAACAGGAAGCAGCCCCCTTCGCATGGCCATCCCCAAGGCCACACAGGACGGAGGGGTCCTCACAGGGAAGTGGGCAGAATAAGTGGGTGTGGGATCCCAAGGCAGCAGCTGGCCCTTGCTGTAGGGTTGTCTGTGCTTGGCAGGCACCTGGAGCTCCATGAGCGTTGAGCACTGATCCTGCAGAGCTGGTCAGGCAAGGTGGGGGCAGTGGCAGGCATCCTCCTTGGTGCTCCTCAGCGCCCCCCCGAGACAGGTGCCCAGGCCCTGGGAGGCTCCTGGTCTCTTCTTCTCCCCTGCTTACCTTTCCCTTCCTCTCCCCGCCCCTCCCTCCCTCTCTTCCTCCTTCCCTCCCCTCTCTGCACGATGGCTGGCCACTGGCCACTAATCCCTACTCATTGGCCCTGAGCTGAGTTCTGGGCCTCCGGGGCAATGCAGGTCAGGTCACAGGCAGAGGTGCTGTCTGAGGCCCTGTGATAGTGGGAAATAATAAATGTATATTTGTTCTTCATCCCTAGTTCCTGCCTCAGAGCTCCCAAAACCTTTGTAATTTCCTGAGTGTTAAGGGTGATAGAAACACCTTTTATTGTCATATTTGGTCTGAGTCCCCCGGCTCCTGAAATAAGAGTTTCTGGATTATTGGGTAGAGAATTCCGCCTCACTCCTCCAACCTCTGGGGATAGGAGTAGTGGAACTTCCGTGAAAACCCCTAAACGACAAGGTTTGGAGAGCTTCGGGTTGGTGAACCCATGGAGGTGCTGGGAGGGTGAGTGCCCAGAGAGGGCGCGGAAGCTCTGCAGCCCTTCCCGTTAGCTCCGTTAGCTCGCCCCGCACATCCCTCCTAGGGAGCTGTTTCTGGGTTGTGTCCTTAATAATCAACTGGTAATAGTGCCTCCCTGAGTTCTGTGATCCATTCTATTAATGGCCAAAACTGCAATTACTTTTGCAGCAACCTAATAGCAAATTACAATATGAGGAGGGAGTCGTGGGACCCTCCCAATTTAGAGCCGATTGGTCAGAAGAACAGGTGGAAAGCTGGGACTTGCAACTGGTATGTGAAGCGGGGCCCCCTTGTGGGACTGAGCCCTTAACCTGAGGGCCAAGCTGACCCCAGGTAGCTGGTGTGAGTATTGCACTGAACTGTGGGGCACCCAGCTAGCGTCTGGAGGTTGGAGAACTGGTGGGTGTGAGGGAAACCACGTGTCTGGTGTCAAGCGATGTGAGTGAAGACAGATCACAGTGGACCTCACCCACTCTGGGGGCTCTGATAGAGCGAGGGGAGGTCCCAGGCCAGGGCTCAGCCCTGCTGATAGGGAGAAGGCCTCAGTTTCCTGAACAGCCCCAAAGGCAGCTGCAAAGACAACTGTCACAGGACAAGGTGGTGCTGGGTCCTGGTGCTGGGAGCCTCTCCCTCCTTCCCCTCCTCCCCTCCTCCCCCTCTCCTCTTCTCTCTCCAGCTTCTCTTCCCCTTCCCTCCTCTCTCTCCCTCTTCTTCTTTTCTCGTTCCTCTTCTTCCCACTCCCCTCCCTTGTCTTCTCCCTCATCCCCCGTTTTCCCCTTTTCTCTCCCTTCTCCCTTTACACCCTCTCCCCTCCCTGCCCCTTCTCCCCTCTTCCTGCCCCCCTTTTCTTCCCCAGAGTCTTTCATCACCTGGGGGACCCTTCCTGGGTGGGGGGCCCTTCATCATCAGCTGCACTCTGCACCCGTAGCTTCCTATTTACATGTCACCTCCTGTGACGCCACCCAGAAGTCTCTGTTGCCAACATTTACCTCCTCAGAGTACAGGTAAGCCCCACCACCTGCATAAGCAGGGTGAAATACTGCAAAGGGGGATTAATTCTCCTCTCCTTGGCCTGCTGCTGAGTTCTTGGTGCATTTCCCAGCAAACAAGGTCAAGGCTGAGCCCCTGCCCTGCTGGAGCATCCCCACCTAGGATAGGGTGGCTAGGCCTTTGGGCTGTCTTTCCTGTTGGGGTGCCCAGGTTTTCATGGGCTGTGTCGTCACTGGGGAGGGTGGTCGGACAAGCAGAGCTGCTGGGGAAGGTTGTGCAGGTGGTGTCTTGCTCACCTGAGGGCACCTGGGCAAGGGGGCCAATGAGGCTGGACTTTGCTCCATCTGGGAGTGAATGGAGTGGAAATGGGAGGGTGACCAGCACAGGGTGGAGATGATGGGCACTGGGGGAGGGGAAAGGTGTGCCAGGTGTCTGTCCCCACCGTCAAGGTTGCCAGAGTTCCTGCATTCTTCTCTTTGTGGAGCTTCTGCATCCTTGGGACCAGAGATACCAAGAACCAAAGCAAGGGCAGTGGAAGGGAGGCTGCTGGACATGGCAGGTGGCCCTGGTTGGGACAGTCTCAGCGATGGGGCGGGGATGGCTGCTCCAGTACTGAGCATGGTCTAGGGTGGGTAGATGAAGGCTGGCTCTGTCTTGGTGTCAGCTTGTCCTGATCGACTCTGGGGGCTCAGAGTCCTCACAGCCTTCCCCCAACCTGCTCCCCAAGGCCTGCAGGAGTCAACTGTGGTTAAGCTGACCTGGGACCCTTGGTGGGAGTCAGGCAATCTGCTGAAACTTGTCTCTTTAATGGCTGGCGGTTACTGCCCCCAACTTTCCTCCTCTGAAGCTGATTGGTCCTCCCTGGAGCTAGTCATTAACCCTCTGTTAGCTGGGGTGGGTTTCTGTCTGCAGAGCTCCCTTTTTCTATTCTACTGTGTTGGCCTTTCATTTCTTTGCTCAGCTCTGTCAGGCCTCTCTTGTTGATTTCTTCTGGTTACTCAGGCTACAGAAAATTATCAGCCTTTCAAAAAAGTACTTCATTACACATTTTGCTTTTTTTTTCCTGACTTGATTTTTAAATATTTAACTCCTTTAATTCAAGTGAATTGTGTTTCTTATACTGTATAAGGTGTTGGTTTTAACTGTTTATTTTTTTCTAAATTGCCATGCTCTTGTCCCAACACCAATCATTTGTGAATTCACTCTTTCTTCTTGACTTTGGGATGTATATTCCATCATCTCTGAAGTTCATGGAGGAGATGGGGTTTATTCCTGGCCTCTCTGTTGTTCTAATGTTCTGATATCTGATAGGGTATCACCATCATGAGATTTTTTTAAAATGCCTAAAATAGTATCCCATTTGCAGCAGGCCCTCAGCCAATCCTTGCTGAACAAATGAATGACATCTTCATGATGTTTAATTTTCTCATGGAATTAAGAACGTTGATTCAGATCTTTAAAAGTATATCCCAGTAGGTTTATTACTAAGAGACTTAGAATTGTATTGCCATTGCGAATAGGATGTTTTCTATGATATTCTATGGGACCTGCTTATTTCAGACAAATGATATTCTCGGAATTGAGACAGACATCTTTAGTCCCAGTGAGCAGAGTTAAAAATGACGCCTTAGTACAGATTATACATGCATGTGCCGAGCGGCAGCAAACCATCTTGGTTGACCTGGCCAGCCCCAGCCCCAGCACTGCTGTCCTCGCGGCGTGACCTCCCTGCCAGCAGCTCCTCCTTCCTCCTTCTGATCCTTTGCTCCCAGTGACTTGCATCTTCCCGTGTCTTAGCAAAGCAGTCTCTCTGCTATTAGAGTGGCACAACTATGAACCACAAAAAGTCCTTTTGAAATAAATCTCTTACTTGGACATTTCCCATGTTTGCCTTTCCAGATATATGAGTTTCCATATTTATTTTGCATCTAGACTTTTCATGAACTTCCTTGTTACTGTTTTGTGGATGTTTTTGGGGGGGAGGCTTCTCTAAGTGTGCAGTTATTTTCTGCAATTCATAATATCATCTCTTCTTTCTCAGTATGTATTCATTTTATGCCTTATTATTTGGCTAGATGGTAAAGCAGAATTTTAGTAATTTAGCAATGTGGGCACTACAACCATGTCTTCAGAGCATCTAGCCCACCCACCTTCTAAGGGAATTGAGAGCCAGGTGCTGCTTCTCCCTCTGTGAATGCTGCTGGTGGTAGACCCAAAGTGGACACACGTTGGCCTAAATGGATCTCCTGTGTTCATTTCCCCTATGGTGGCACGGCTTTTCTTTCCCTGCTCTCTTGCATCAAGTAGAGCTTTGAACGCAGGATGTGCCCATGCCGTGGTTTTATGCGGACAAGTGGCAGCAAATGACCTTCCCTTTCGGTCAAGGAGCCTCTCTCAGCCCCTCGTGGTATGTTAGATGTCCCCTGTGGTCGGGGAGCAGTGCACCAGGCATGCCCAGGATTGTTTGCAGGCTGGCAGGAAAACTGTGGTCTTTGAAAGATGCCCTGAGTTTCCACTGGGGATGTGGTTCAGTGAGACCCTTTCAGGAGAAGGCTGGCGGGTAGATTCAGTGGCACAACCTGGACAAATGTGGACTTAGGAGCCCTGCTCTGAGTCCCTGCCTTACCATAAACAATGAGATAATTTTCTGAACTTCAGTGTTCTCATTGTGCCGAGTGGAATTTGCAAACTGGCGGGCCATGTGCCATGTCCACCCACAGATGAGTTTTGTTTGGCTTTCCCAGTGTTTGAAAATTTCTCACAAAGCTCAAGATTTCCAGTTTCTCTTGAGAACCAGGAAGTCTGCTGGGCCCATGTTCTGGAGGGCTAGAGTTGAGCAAGGGTGGAACCCTTTAGAAGGGTCCCATGGCTCCAGTTGCCTTGGGATTCCCCGCTGCTCCCTAGAGTTACCCTGGGAGTAACTCTCCCTCACTCCCTATGCAGGCACCTGAGAGTTTCTCTTGTTTTGAGATGACTGCTGCATGGGCTCTGGAACTGGTCGTTTCTTCCTCTCCTCTCTCCCTCTCTCCTTCCCATGACTTCAGTTTCTGGGCATCGGCCCCATGCAAGGCCCTGTGCACTGGAGTCAGACACGATCTCACTCCAGCAAGTGGGCCTGCTTTCTGCTCCTTCCTTCACTGGGCAAGGCGAGCCTCCTGTTTCTCGTCTGTGAAAGGTAAAAGCTGATGGTGGTGGGTTCTTATGAGGAGTGAATGAAGCGAGGCCCACGGCCAGCACTGAGTAGTGAAGAGTCCTTGTTATTACAAGGTAATATTTTCCTGATGGTGCTGCTAGTTGGAACCACAGTGTGAAAGTCCTTGGAAACACAAGGAGCCAGGTGCAGATTTTGTCACTTTTGAGAGCTCTGGGGGCTGGGCTTGGGCGGCAGGGGAGTGGGGAGGCGTGGCAGGGGGCAGGACCTGGCTGGGATGCTCTCCCTGCCCCAGGCATCACCGGCCTGGGACGTGTTGCCAGTGGAGGCCATGACTGTTCTGAAATGGAATTCCTGGGTCAGAATAAGGAGAACACATGTTTACTGGAAGAGGCCAGGAGCCACTGACATCACCAAGAGCCCCTCAGAACGTGGCTGAGGCCGAGGGTCCTCCAGCCCTTCCTACCAACACAGCATTCCCAGGGCAGCTGCCCAGCTGGGGGTGGACAGACACACACAGACGCCATTTCTTCCCCAAATCCTTCCCACCTGAACACAGTTAGGATGTGGAAAAGATTTCCAGTCTGGAACAGGAGAAGTGTCTTTTTGGCAGGCAGGCCCTGAGAAGGGAAATGCAGGCCCACGTGGTGAGGGGGATGTGGAGGAGGGAGAAGCAGCCTTTGTCGGGGGAGCACTCTGGTCGCTTCCTCTGCACCCGCCTGGCTGGGAGGGCCTGGTCAGTCTCCTTTGGCAGTGAATCCGGAGGGTGTGGACCAGAATTGGCTGGCCTCGCTCCTGTCCTCCCATCCACACCTGTGCCCCTGGCACCTCTGCCCTGTCCCCCCTGCAGGCCATCCCCAGGTCCACACTCCTGTGACTGCTAGTGGCAGAAAACTGGGGCCCAAGCAGCTGGGGCCTAAGGGGGCATGCGGGGCTCAGGGTGGTGACCCAGGCCTCCCCCACGGTTTCATCCCAGCTGCCCTCCCTGTGGGCCCTGCCTGGGCAGCACACCCGGCGCCCGGCAGAGGGAGGCCCAGTTTCCCCAAGGGCTTCTGGGAGAACCCAGCGGCCAGTTCTCACTGGCTCAGGTTGGGTCACATGCTTCGGGCAAATCACTGCGGCCAGGGTAGCGGAGCAGGACCTTGGCTGACCAGGCCTGGTCATAGGCATCTGCTCTCTGACCCTCTGGGAGTGGGTCGGGGAGAGGATGGGTCCCAGAGGAAAGTGGGGCTGCTGTTGTCCCGAGGAGCTGTGGGTCCCCGTTGCCTTCTCTGTCTCCAGGTCATCTTCCCTGTCTTCTCCCTGCCCCCTGTTTCTCTTGCTCCCATCCACAATAAGCACACAGCCTCTCTCCTGTGCCTTACCCAAAATGCTCCCCATGACTGCTCCACTTTGAGAGTAAAGCACAGGCCCCAAGGCCAGCATTCAAGGCCCCTCCTGACCATGGTCATTTCCTGCTTGTTCTACCCACCATATCCACCTTCCTGTTCATCCTGTGGGCCTGAGTCAGGAGCTCTGAAAGATCACATATCCCCATCATCAAACGTCAGCTCTGCCCACTTTGGAAACAGTGCTTGTGGCAGGCCCAGGAGGGGACCATTTGCCTTGGCTGAAGTTGAATCTGAAAACGACGTAAGGGCTTCAGGGAACCAGGGCTTAATATGCATCAAGGGTGTGATCTGGTGGCCAGGGCGGGTGGATTGCCTGAGCTCAGGAGTTCGAGACCACCCTGGGCAACATGGTGAAACCCTGACCCTACTAAAATACAAAATATTAGCCAGGCGTGATGGTGGGTGTCTGTAGTCTCAGCTACTTGGGAGGCTGAGGCACAAGAATCGCTTGAACCTGGGAGGTGGAATTTGCAGTGAGCTGAGATTGTGCCACTGCATTCTAGCCTGGGCTACAAAGTGAGACTCTGTCTCCAAAANAAAAAAAAAAAAAAAAAAAAAAAAAAAAAAAAAAGGAAAGAAGGCTGTCAACATACCACATGCTTTTAAATTTTCAAATCATTATTATACCTTAAAAATTTTTGATAATAATGTTACTGAGACATAATTTACATACTATATATTTTACCAACTACAGCATAAAAATTCAATGAATGTCCTTAGTACAGAGTGGTGAATGTCCATTCACAGAGTGGTGTAATCATCACCACAATTTCAGATCATGTTCATCACTCCGAAAAGAAACCCCAGACCCTTTAGTAACCCCCAATTACCCTGTCCTCCCAGGCCTAGGCAGCCGCTGATCTACCTTCAGCCTCCATAGATTTGTCTGTGCTGGGCATTTCATTAGTATAAATGGAATCACACAATGTCCGCCCTTTGCGTCTGGCTTCTTTCACTTACCATAATGTCAAGGTTCGTCTAGGTTGCAGCAGGCATCAGAGCTTCATTACTTTATATGGAAAGATATGATTCCATTGTATGGATCTGGTGCAGGTTTTTAAATCCACTCATCAGCTGATGGATTGAGTTGCTTCCACCCTTTAGCACTTGTGAATAATGTTGCCATGAACATTCATGTACAACTTTTTCATGTGCTTTTAATTAAATAACAAGACCTAGGAGTACATCTTACAGCCTCTATAATTTAAGTTGTGCTGAGTGTAAACACCATTTGGTCTGGTCTGCAACAGTGGTGATGACAGATGCCAAAGCCTGTGATTTCTGCCCTGATGGGCACAGGTGCTGCTAAGTCTGGGGTTTGCTGCCTTTCTCCAGAGTTGAAGGGAATGCCAGCTTTCAGTTAGCAGTTAGTGAAGATGAAGTTGAAGTGTTCTCTTTTCTCAGTTTATGGAGCCCTGGTGAAGAACCCTCCAGGGAGCTTCCACAGGGCAGTGACAGGTCCCAACAGACCCTAGCAAGTGCTGTGGCCTGTGGCTGGACCAGGTGTCCAGATCCAACTGGTGGCTGTTCTGCCTGCCCTTAGCCATGCTGTGCCACCTACCACAAAGCCAGGTGTTTGCTTCCTTTTCCTCGCCCAAGTATTCTCTCTGTTCTTAGCATGGGAGTCCTGCAGCTAGAGGGTAGGGGGCCCAGGTACCCCTGGACTGCTGCCCCTGGGGCCCCCATGTCTTTCCTTCTGCAGGCCATTTCCCTTCACAGCTACTTAGGAGGGAAAGCAGCCAAAGACCTGTCAGCAGGGGGACCACGATGGATTTTACATCAGATGGACAGACCTGCTCCCTGACACTAGCTGGGTCGGTGCTTGCCTCTGGAGGGCACCAGGCCTCTGTCACTTCCTGTGCAGCCCTTGCCAGCCTTGGGGCGGTGAGGGCTTCTTGGCTCTGTGGAGATGGTCATCTTGGTGCTGGAGTGACTCCATCCTAGGCAGCTCAACTTCTGCCTCCTGCCTGTCCTGCCTACAGGCGGGATCCAGCCCTCATGCACCCATGCTGGGCACTGCCCCACCTCCACACCATGCTCAGGAGGACAGCGTCCATTCCCAGGAGAGGCCTTGCCAGGCACCTCTCCTTAGGTTCACCTACAGGTGGGGGTCGTGTTCCAGCTTGGGTGGGAGAATCAACTTTCCCTGGTGCTTTCAGGCCCTGAGTGAGGAAGTCACAGCCCAGAGAGTCCTCTTTCTGTTCAGTTTGCATCACCACATTTGGGTTTCTGTCCCGCCTGGCCTGGGCCCCACCTGCCTGTGGAGCTGCCAAGACCCTCATCTAATGCCCTCCTGGAGGGGCCTCCTGTCCTGCTTCTTGTATTACAGAGGCAGCCAGAGGCTTCCCTGACTCCGTGGCTGGCACAGGCTTGACAAGTCATCTGGAATTGGCTCATGGCCTGCTCACATCTCCAGGTGTCTGATGTGGCAATGAAACTCTATTTCAGGGCCTGTGGGAGGACCCAGCATGGCCTCTGGGTTTGCCCTCAATGGAGGGCATGGATCAGAGCCAGAGGGCGTGGATCAGTGCAGACCTGGGTGTGGGAGGCAGACTTGGACCCTGCACTCACTCCTGTGTGACCGTGGACAGATTATTTCACTTCTCTGCACTTTCAGAGTCTCCGTCTTGAGATGGCCGGGTGAGAACTCATTCAAAGAAGGCCCGGGCCAGGGGCGCACCCTCAGGTCCTCTCCCGACCTGTGCCGTGTCGCATCAGATTTTGGCATTCCCAGCACCAGCGTCCTGGGATGACTGACAATGGCTGACAACCTTCTGTCCTGTCTTTAAGTTAAAAAGTGTCTTATGTGCCCTCATATAAAAGAGGATGCAGAAATAAGCCAAAAGGAGAAAATTGAAATCCTTGCCACCCCGTTAGCGCTCAGCATTTTCGTGTGTCTCTCACATCCACGTAGCATGTGTAATTGTACTTAAGACAAAGGGTCATATTGAACTTCTCTTTGCGGCCTGCCTCTGTTCACGCTACATGTAATGGAAATATTTCTGTATCATCCAGTGCTCTGCCTGAACATCGTTCAACATAGGCAGCATAATCTACTCAGTAACGTGGAGACACCAGGATCTCCAGGCACTTGGGTCCGTGGGCCTGGAGGCTGAGGGAGAGGCCGAGGTGGAACACCCCCAGCTTCTGACTTGGGCAGATGGGTGGGAGGGAGAAGGGGTAGCTTGGAGAGAAGGTGTGTCACTGGGACTGTCTCTTGGAAGAAGTGCTGGCAGCTGGAAATGCAGGTTCTGGGTGCAGGTGCAAGGTCCGGGTAGAGTTCAGTTGGGAGGGCTTTGTATGGAGGGCTGTGGATTCCACATCCTAGGGTGGGTAGGCATTAAAGGAAGAGGGAGTCAGAAGGAGGAGGAAGTGCTCCTTGGCCCCCCACCATGTGCAGACAAGTGGAGGAGGCAGTGGGGTTTCAGAAGCGGGCTGCCCATGTGCTAAAGGATGAGAGAGTTTCACGAGGACGGGGTTCAGAGAAGTGGGATGGCAGGGGGCACTGGGCCCAGCAGCCAAGAGGGGGCTTTGCAGGGTCAGGGTCAGGAGTGGGGGAGTTCGTGGAAGCTAGACTGACTGGGTGAGGGGCCAATGAGAGGCAAGGGAGTGGAGGGAAGCTGGTAGCTAGTGCACACGGCACACATGGTGTGGTGGGCAGATGTCTGGAGAGAATGTGCAGTCTTGGATGTGAGTATCCACATATGTGTGCAGTGTTTACGTGTGCACTTGTGTAGATGTATGTACGGCTCTGCTTCTCGCACAGAGGATTTTAAGTGCCTTGAGTTTGCTCATGGACCAAGCGACAACAAGGATTCAGGAGACTAGGAGAGTTTGAAGCTATAGAAGAGAAAGCGTGTAGTCAGGTGTTATTCCTCAAGTGTTGGAAGTTCAAGTAAAAGAGGCTTCAGCAAAAAAAAAATTTAAACAACAACAACAACAAACTTTTGTTTAATCAGCAAAAAGAAAAATATCTAGAGCTACTAGCTTCAGGTATGGCTCGATCCAGGTGCCGAAACAAATTTTCAGTTGTTTTTTCCTCACGTTCCCCAATCCTTGACTTTGCTCTCCTCTATGTCAATTCACTCTCAGGCCTGATCTTCTCATAAGGCAGAAACATGGATGCAGGCAGCTGCTGCTTTACCACCTAACAGGGCAACAACCCAGGGGAAACAGCTTTTCCTTTCCAACAGTTCCAGCAATCGTTCCTGGATTCAACTTGGTAGCCTACCTTGTGACAAGTCATCATCCCTGAGCTGTGTTCATGTGATCAGATGACAACGTCTTCTACTTGGCCTAGGCTGCCTCAGGTGCCCTCCTTCCCTGCTAGTGATGAGGGGTGAGAGCTGGTTCCTGAGGGACACAGGGGTTGTACTGTCAGAAGGAGGGGGGTGGAGTCCAGGCAGGCTTAGGGTTCCTGAGGAAGTATTGGGAGCCCTGGAAGGCTGGAGGAGGGAGCTGCTGCCCAGGAGCACAGAAGGAGAGAGAAGGACACAGAGGCAGATGTGGAGCAGGAGGGAATTTCCTCTGTGGCCTCCCTTCCCTCACCAGGCAGGGCAGGGACAGTGAGGCTGCTGATCAGCCTCTATAGCTCTCCTGGGATTCAGCTGGCTCTGCAAGGCGAGCATGAGGCTGGGAGGTTGACTGATCACCAGCTGCTCTGGGAGCCCTCAGGCTGGGCAGCAGGAGTGGCCTGAATGCAGAGAAGCAAGCCTCGAGATCAGGCAGGGCAGTCCTCCTACCTTAGGAGTCTGGGGACCAGGCATTCTCTGGGCCAGGCTGGTGATGTGGCAGGCTGGGTATGCACGTGCTGGCCAGCAGGGACCTGGATGTGGGTGCTAGGGAGTCCAGCATGGTGACTACTGGGCCTGGGAGAGGCTCATGAGGGCTGAGTCCAGTCTGCACACATGCTTTGTGTGGTCTCTGGGTGAAAAGAGGGTCACAGCCTTGCCTCAGCAGAGAGTAGGGGCTTCTACTCTACTGGATGGGTATGGATGGGGAGGGGTAGAGAGGGGTGGGATGAGGTGGTGGAGACATGCAATAAGCAAGAGATCAAATAAATACCTTTTCAGATAGTGGCAAGAACAGGGAAAGTAAGCAAGCAGGCAGTGAGGCTGGTGCAGCAGCGGGGAGTGAGTGCGTGTGTGTGGATGATGCGTGAGCACTGTAATGCATGTGTGTAAATGTGAGGCATGTATGAGCGTGTGTCATGTATGTGTGTACACGTGTGTACAACGGATGTGTGTTGGCATATGTATGTGTAACGCATGTGTTTGATGCATGTGTGTGTGTACTGCATGGCTGTACATGTGATGCCTGCATATGATGCATATACATGAAGGATGCACAAGTGTCTGTGTGGGTCATGTCTGTGATGCACACGTATGGGGCATTTGTGTGGCATGTGTGTGCACTCGTGTGTGCAGTACACATGTGTGGACATGAGTATATGATGCCTGTGGCACAGGGGATGCACATACTGAGTGCTGCATGTGTGCACGTGTCTGCATGGTGCTGGCGTGATGCCTGTGTGAGTGCACACGCGGTGCCTGTGATTCGCATGTGGATATATATATGTGAGTGCATGCATGATGTATGTGGGAGTGCACATGCATGCATGTGGGTGGCTTGTGTTAAGGGCATAGCTGTTGGGAACCCACAGTGGTAACAGAGCCATGTGGAATCTTTAGCTGGAGGAAGACAGGAGAGAAATAACATGCAGGTGTGTTCCTAGTGAGAGACATGCCCCTTGACCAGAGTGCACGGTGGAAGAGGGCTTTCTGGCCCAGGGACCAGCTCTCTGTGTGGCCCAGGCCTGCTGCTTTTGGGTCAGGGGTCTGACCTTCCTGGAAGACCCGTCGGGCCCCCACCCCTCAGAGGCCAGGCCTCAACGTCTCAGCACCCAAACAGCGACATCAATGTTTTCTTCAGGGGAGTTGTCTTGGGGAGACTCAGCTCCATCCTAAGCCCCATATCCTGGTGTTGCCCCAGTTGCCCTGGCCCAAGAAGGAGCTGTCCTCTGCCTTTCTTTGGTCTCATGGGGACAAATGCCAGCCACTGGACAGTGGCCCTTGTCATCTTCTAACATCAGGATTCCATAAAGACAGGTGCTGGCTGCACGGGAGCATCCTCTGTGTCGTGCTTGGCTTCTTCTCCCCCAGCCTTCTTGTGAGAGGGCTGGAAGCAGCGGTACTAGTTTGCAGTGGGCCCTGTCTCTCCTGGCAGGGCAGCCAAGGCTGTCCCTGGCTGTCCCCGCCCCGCCTGACATCTCCTCTTTCCATCTCCTGTGTTTGCCCCACCTCTCCTCCCTCTCTTGCTTTAGTCTCCTGCTGTTTTAATGAGGGCTCGGCCTCCTGTGTGCTGAGGCTCAGCGGCAGTGCATTTAATTAATACTCTCGCATCACAGTTCTTCAGAGTAAATGCTGCCATTTTATTCCTCCCTAATTGGAAGGGGCTAGTTAAGCTCTGAGATAAATGACCCTTTCTGCCGGGAGTGTCTCAGCCTAGAATCTCCATCAGAGTGGCCGGAGGCTTGGGTAGGGAGGGCAGGAGGGCTGGCCCCCTCTGTCCCGCCTGGTCCAGGGAGGGCCTCTTCGCTATAATGGCCAGGATAGAGACCTGGTTAGTCTGAAGCCTGTCCCGATCTTTGGGGAGGATGTGCAGGCAGAGGTTCTGCTGCCCAGCAGGGCTTCAGACTCACCGCTGCCCGTTCCTCAAGTCCCAGCTCCACCCCAGCCCTGGATGAGCCCCTGGGGACCCCGGGGAACCTCAGTCTGGGTTTCCAGAAACCTGACCCAGTCTACACATGCCTTCCTCCCTCACTGTGGCGCAGCCCCACTTCCACCCTGCACATGTGCTCCACTCTGCCCACCTGGCGCTGAGTCTGGCCAGAAAGTCTCAGTGGCACTGGCATGCTAACCTCACCTAGGCATGTGCTGAAATGCACCTGTGTATGTGCGGGTCCTGAATGCGACGCACATTATGGGGCATTGGTGTGTGCATGTGTTCCCCAGCACACGTCTGATCCGTGTCCACCGCCATCTGGAGGCACAGATGACACCCACACTGCAGTACTGCTGGCCACCCATGGTCTGGGCAACAAGAAGAGGTGCAGGAGTGTCGCTGGTATGGCCTCTGGGTCTGTGCTTTTAGAAGTCCCATGAGGGCACCTACTGCCCACCTGTTTGCATCTCTAGCCCTCCGTAAGGGCCTGTGCTATGGGCTCTAGGGTCTTCAAGCCCTTTTTCATATTGTGTTGGTGACAGGAATTGAGATCAGAAGGGCAGCGTCCAAGCAGGCGTGGATGAGGCATGTGATACTATGTTACCATCTCAGTGACTCTGCCAGCTGAGTCTGTCTTCAGGGACAAGCATAGCTCCTGCTGTAGCCTAAGCCTGCATTCATGAGGAGCTACCAAGATGCCACTGGGAGGAAAGAGGCCAAAGTGCGGGGGAAAGGTTGCTCGGAGGTGGCCCTGCTGCCGGCTGGCAGAGACGGGAAGGCTGGAGGCTGTGGGGACTGCAGCAGTATGGGGTTGGGGCTCTGGGCTTTGTCCTTGTGCTCCTGTCACTGTCTGTTGCTGAGAATTAGCTGGAATTTCTTTCCTTCCTTCTTTTGTTTTCTCCCCATCCTTTCCTCCCCTCTTTCCATCCATTCTCATCACTCTGTATTCTTTTCAAAAAATTAAATATATATGTGTGTATATGTATATATTTGAGATGGGGTCTGGCTGTCTCCCAGGCTAGAATGCAGTAGTGTAATCGTAGCTCCCTGCAGCCTTGACCTCCTGGCTCATATGGTCTTCCTGCCTCAGCCTCCAAAGTAGCTGGAAGTATAGGTGTACACCACCATGTCTGGCTAATTTTTTAAATTTATCTTTTGTAGAGATGGGGTCTCACTTTGTTGCCCAGGCTGATCTTGAACTTCTGGACTTAAGTAGTTCTTGGCCTCCCAAAGTGCTGGGATTGTGGTTGTACGCCACTGCATCTGGTCCCCACTTCATATTCAACAGTGGCTCTCCAGGCCTGCTCTGCCCAGGCCTGGTGGGACTGGCTGTGAAGAGGCAGCCTCTGCTCTCTTGGAGCTAACAGGTTCCTGGAGAGACACAGCAGGAAGGTCTCAAATGCCATCCCCAGGAGTGGGGAGGGTGTTCTGTGAGGGTGGGGAGTCCTAGGAGGCCTAGGCAGGAGCCTGGGATGTCCACATAGAATGACCCCCTGAGCTGTGGCTGACTCCCCACCCCTGCTCCCGAGAACCCTGGCCCTGCTATTCTCAGCATCTCCCAAGGCGTCTCCCTACTGGGTTGCTAGATCTCTGCTGCTCTGGTGTGGCCTCAGCCACTGCCGACCCCTCTGAGGGGCACAGGTGTCCTCCACTGCTGTGGCTGTCACTCTGGCCTCAGGGAATGGGGCAGCCTCTTCCCTCCAGAAGACAGCCTTTGAATTACTTGCCAACAGGACTTCCGGGGCTCTTGTCTCCCGTCTGCTGCCCGGTGCTCATGCCCCAGTCCAGGACTTGGATGTCTGCCTGGTGCCTCCCTGTTTACACTGATCTGATCTGTTCTTTCCCTCTGGGAGCTTTTGAACTTTCTCTTTGTCTTTGATGTTCTTGGATTTCATTATCATTGGTCTTGGTAAGGGACTTTTTGTTAGATATATATTGATAAGGCCTCTAGGAATCCATCCATGTTAAAATCTTTCATCTAATTTTGGGAACCTCTTGGCCATTGTTTTTACAAATATCCCTTCTCTTGCCTCCCCGCCTCTCGCCTGGGACTCATCCGCGTCTCCCGGCTTTTCTCCCTGGCCTCTCCCTCCTGCTCCTTTCCTAGCCTACAGTGAGAGCTCTGGCCAGATCCCCACCTTCTGAGGTGGCTGTGGCTGTTCGGCTCCTCTGTCCTGCCATTCAGTGCGGCCATCAAGCCCTGAAATTCCAGTGGCACTTGTGCTGAGCAGCTCCTGGGAGCGGCCCGTTCCTGTGGCTATCTGGGGCTGTTCTTTGTCTCTCAAAGGATCATTGTTTCAGTTCTCCTTCGCATGTCATGGGCCGTCCTGGGTATGCTCTCTCTATGCCATGGTACTGGAGCCGCTCAGATGCCAGCTCATGTTCCCTGGAGGGGCAGACTATGACTGGTGGTGCTCAGAGGGCTCATGCCAGCTTCCAGCTACAGCTACAGCTACAGCTACAGCTCCCCTCATCCTCGTGAGCAAGACAAGGGAGACGGGAGGAAAGTCCCCAGAGATGGCTTCCCTCCTACACTGTGTATGATTACTGACCCGAGCTCCGCTTCCTGACTCAGGATCCTGGCTCCCTGGTTCACGATGGCGGGAAACAAACCCCCTTTGGGCACACCCCCATCTCACCTACAGGAGTGCAGTTGGCTCTGGGACCCCAACATGACCTTCCCAAAGCACTGTGGCCTCAGTGCTTTCCAGAAGCCAGAGTGTTTAGTCTTGTCCATGGTAACATGGGCGCGTGTCTTGGGAGGAGCTCTCTGGGGTGGGGCAGAGGCTGTACTAGGTGGGGAGGGTCTGAGGCAGGGGCCCAGGAGGAACAGAGGAGAGTGAGTGAGTGAGGCCTGCTCCACGCAGGGGCAGGGGCAGGGGCAGGGGCAGGAGGAGGGCAGGGTGGGTCCTTGGGGATTGGGGGGTGGGGATAGAAACCCAGTACCACTTCCAGGTTCCTTTGAGGCTTGAATAACTGGGAGGATGGGGTGTAGCTGGCTGTGATTAGGCTCTGGGAGGGGAGTCGCTTAGTGTCAGGAAAGAGACTTCTAGAAGGAAGTTCTAGAAGTTGCTTAGTGTCAGGAAAGAGAGTTTAGGTAGTCCCTGGGCACAAGGCTCCAAGCCCATGCTAAGGGACATTCCTCTGTCCCTTGCAGCTCTTGGTTGGGCCTGGCACAGAAAGGTGTGTGCCCAGAGACTACTGCCCATAGATAGAGGTTTGCTGGAGTAGAGGCCGGGGGCACTGGCGGTGGGACAGGAGCCCCACCTGGAAGGCTGCAAGGCCTGGGTGGAAGAGCATGGCCCCCCAGAGTAAAGGGCTTGAAATTCTGGCCCATCACCCTGTTGGACAAGCACATTGGCCTCTGCAGACTGTTTTCCCTCATCTGTAAAAAGGAGACAGTCCAGTGAGGATGTGGGCCCATGAGAGAGGGACACGGCCTGGGGGCTGCAGAGGCACACACATGCAGGAGCGCTGTGAGCAGGAAGGAGGGCTACTTTCTGGGCTATAAGTACAGGACGGTGGATTTACTACTTCTGTCTCAAAAAGCAGGGAAAAGCAGTGAGTTTTCCGGCCACGCCACAGGGTGGGGAAGAGCCTGGCCTTGCCGTCCCGGCACTCTCCCCTGCACTCACTTAGCTCAGAGCTGGCAGCTGCCCAGCTCCCAGTGAGACGTGGCAGCCAGGAGACTGAGGCCCAGCCAAGCCCCAGATGGCTGGCGAGAGGTGCTTCCCCTGAGCTAAGCAAGACAAGGACAGGGCAGACCTGGCGGGAGGGGCAGGAAGGGACCAGGAGCCCGGGAAATGCCATTCCTGGTCTGGCC
This sequence comes from Cebus imitator, assembly GCF_001604975.1. NCBI lineage: Eukaryota > Metazoa > Chordata > Mammalia > Primates > Cebidae > Cebus > Cebus imitator. The sequence continues at coordinate 596,614 of NW_016107933.1, read as the reverse complement.
CTGGCCCTGGCCCGTCTGTGTACTCCCAGGCTGCATTCAATCCGAAGCCTCCGTGTGGATGCAGAGCCTGAAGCTGGAGGTCTGGGCATAGCCGGTGCTGTGGGGCGTGCGAGGACTCCTTATCAGGTTCTGGCTAGGAACTCCTGGTCCTGGAGCCGACACCCCTGCTCCGGCCACACCCTCCTCCATCTCCATGTGAGTGCATGTGCGTACATGTGTGTGCATGAGTGTGAATGTGTGTGTGTCCCCTCTTCACAGGCCTCTCCTGAGGAGGGAGCCCCTGCAAGGCTTTAGGGGGCTGAACTGCTGGCTGGTTCTGGTGTTGCCATGACGTCCTGAAATGCTACCCTATTGCTGTTTCTTCACGTATCGCCTTTCGGTGTCATCCATTGACTTCCTGCCCTGGAAGATGAGGGTTTAGCTCAATGACAACCCCGCTGCCCTCCCAGTCCGATTCTTCTACAATAGTTCTGTCACCGCTTTTAGTCCAAATCAGAGTTCCCCATTGTATTGGTTTCTGAGGATGCCTACAAATTACTACAAACTTGCTGGTTTAAAGTAATAGAAATGTTTCCTCTCACTGTTCTGGAGACTGAAATCAGTTTCAACAGGCCAAAATCCAGGTGGCAGCAGGGCTGCGCTCCCTCCAGAGGCTCTAGGAGAGGATGCTTCCTGGCTTCTTCCAGGTCCTGGTGGCAGCCAGTAATGCTTGGCTTGTGCCCTCTTTGCTCCAGGCTTCAAGGTCAGCATCTTCCATCTCTCTCTGCTCTGCCTGTGCATGGCCTTCTCTGTTTCTCTGGCTCGTCTCGCTCTGCCTTCCTCTGGTAAAGAGAGGTGTGATTGCATTTAGGGCCTGTCCTAGTCCATGCAGGTTGCTATAGCGAAATACCATTAACAAAGCAGCTTAAAAGCAAGAGAAGCTTATTTCTTACGGTTCTGGAAGCTGTCTGCAGGGTTGAGTTGTGGTGAGGGTCTGCTTCCAGGTTCAAGAAGGCACCTTATTGCACCCTCACATGGTGGAAAGTGTGAGGGAACTCTCTGGGGTCCCTCTGATAAGGGCACTAATCCCGTTCATGTGGGTTGAATCTCATGACCTCATCACCTCTCAAGGGCCCAACTTCCTAATACTGTCACCTGGGGGGAGTAGGTTTTGACATCGGAATTTGGGAATATAAACGTTCCTCCTATGGCAGGGCCCACCCTGAAAATCCAGCAATCATTCCATCTCAGGATCCTTGGGTTCAATACATCTACAGAGTTCTTTTTTTGCCATGGAAGGTAACATTTACGGGTTGCAGGGATTAGGACCTGGACATATCTTTGGGGACCATTTTTTAGCTGACCACTCCCATGGTCCTTTGACTGCTCTATTTGCACCTCTGCTACTTCTTCCGTCACCCTAGGGCAGAGGGTCTAGAATACGCCCTTAGTGTCACAGGGCTCCCATGCCCCTTTTCTCCTCCCTACTTCTGTCATTTCTGCCTTCCCTTCAGCAAGGCAGGGTGTCGTTAAATGAAAAATGATGCAATGATACTCATTAAAGCACAGTAAGGCAGTCTTTATTCAGGACCATGGAGACAGACACAGGAAGCACTAGAGTGGAATCTTGCAGTGGGGGAGAGAGATCGGGCTCAACTCTGAATACAGCATGGGGGAGTGCAGGTTGAGAGCCAAGGAGCAGGGTGGGGGATGGGGGGTGGGAAATTACCAAGAGCAACATCAGGGGTTGGGGATTCCAGCTAAACTGACTTAACAAGATTCTAGCTGAAGACAAGCTAGGGTGACCAGACATCACCAGAGGGGTGGTGGGGCTGAGGAGCCTGACCAGGTATCAAGGGTGATCAGATATGGAGAAATGGGGTGTTCATGCTAAAGTGGCTTAGCAGAGTTCCTGCTAAAGCTGAATCTTACAAGGAAGTGGGTGAAGGAGAAGGTTCAGGAGCAGGACTAATGTTTGGTCAAGGAGGAGAGTCCCTGTCAGTGTCCACTGTGTATGTCCATTGTTGTCATTGTCCCTTTGCTGGTAGGTGGACGTTCCTGTGATTCTTGGCATGCTGTGCACCATTCTCTGACCCCTGCCCATTGCTGTGCCTCTGAGCCAGGCAGCGCCTGCCCATGGGGTAGAGAGAGCAGAGTGGAGGGGCATGACCCTGCACAGGACAGAGCCAGACGAGGCCCTTCCGGAGGAGTGGGCAGCCAGAGGCCAGCTCCACCTGGGCCAGGAGCACCTGGCCCTGGGGCAGAGGGATGGGGATATGGCCTTCCTGTTTAGAGAGTGGGGGAAGCTCGGCCTCAGAGCGAACATCTGCTGAACATATGCATCTTCACCTTGTATAACGTGGTCTGGAAAAATTGTTTCCTGTTGTTGAGACAGGAGTCAGCGGGCCCTGCACTAGGTGGGTTAGGGGTGGTGGGGAGTAGAGAGGGTGGTCTTTGGCTCCAGTCTGGGGTGGAAGGGAGCGGACGTCTGGAGGACTCAGCCGGCAGGTGGGTTGGAGCAGGCAGGGGCAGGTGGGGGTGAGCACAATGCTGAGCTGCTGTCCTGGGCCATACCTCTCTGACCCCCACAGTTTGGCCATGGTCTGGGGTGGTGGCCCTTTCACTGTCACCAGAAGGCAGACTAAGGCCCTGATACCTCTGCTTCCCCAGGGCAGGGCAGTAGGGCCTCTATGCCACCACCGAAGGATCCTGGAAGAGTCTAGAGCAGTGTGTCCCAGATTTTAATATCATCAGACCACCTGAGAACTTGCCAAAATGCAGGTTTTAGTTCAGCTGGCCTGGGTGGGGCCTGAGATTCAGCATCTCTAACAAGCTCCCAGGGGCCCTGGGCTGCTTCGGGCCACACTTTGTGTAGCCAGGCTCTGCAGTGCTGTCCCTCACCCCAGCTGGGGTCCTAGCACCAGTGGGTAGCCTGAGAGACCGATCAGGTACTTCTGTGGGCTTGGCCCTCACCTTGTCCCTGGGATCCTGAGTCAGTTAATGAATACTGAGATATTTAAAGAGCCCTTTGAAGCTCTTTAGGCCATACTGTACCCTGCAAGGCAGACTGTGTGGGGGGGTTCGGAAAGGTCTGCAGATGCCTCCTGATCCTCCAGTTTGGGGCTAGGGGGCTGAGCCCCCAAAAACAACAAGACTAGTTCTCTGTGTTTCTTCACTGTGTGTTCCTGCCTCGTGCTATGAGCAAAGCACACCCAGATCCCTGCCCCCTGGGAGCTGCAGCCTGGTGGGGGAGGAGGGCCGTCCACAGGCCCGCACAGCAGACAGCAGAGCATCTCAGCATCTGAGTGCAGTGGGGAGAAGGGACGTGTGGGGAGCCCTGGCCAGGCGTGGTCTAGGGTGGCCTCTCCTGGAGGGTCCTGGGTGACAGAAAGGAGCAGCCAAGGCATGATACCCAGGACATTCAGAGACCCTTGCCTGTACCCAGGGCGGCAGGCTGCTCCTGAGGCTTCCCTGACTTGAACCCCAGAAGCTGGAGGGGAGGGTTGGGGCAGGGAGGGCAGGAGGGGAAGGAAAGCTAGGAATGTGTACTGGGGTCGGCTGGGTCCAGGGTCCTGCCCTGCCCTGAGGCAAACCCAGGGCGTTTCGTTTTGCCCTCAGAGCCCCTCCCCCAACACATTTTAAATAGGAGAAACTGAGGCACAGAGCAGTGACTCACCTGGTGCAGTGGTAGGGCCAGAGCCATTTGATGGTAGAGACTCAGCCCCGACTTTCTGCAGCATCTTGAGGGACCAGGTTTCAGGCTTCGGGTTCTGGCCAGGAAGCTCTGCACAGTTGGAGTTGAAGGTCAGGCCTGGGTCACTGTTGCCAGGGGAACAGGTGTCTGCAGACATCTGACTGGCATGGCTTTGGGGACATGCTGTGACCTGGGCCCCAAAGAGGTGCCCTTTCTCCAGCTCCATTCACCAATGTCCCCAGGTCTCTGGCCACTGGAGGCAGAAGCAGTGGGGCTGGGTCTAACCCAGTGGGTGCCTGGCTGAGGTCTCCCTGCACAGCCCTTGGGAGGCATGCTGGCTCCAATCTGGCCTGTAGGAGGGGAACACTGAGTTTTCAACTGAATTGGTGTTTGTGCCTCTCTGCTTAGCTGGCCCGTCTCTCTGTGCAGCTTCCTGTGGATGGCGCAGCTGCAGAGCTCCAGTCCACAGTCAGGAGGCATGGGGCTGCTGGGGCAATGGCAGGAGACCCAAGCACAGGAAGCTCCTGGCCCAGCCTTCCTCGGACTTTTCCTGGACCCAGGGCCTTGCCAGTGCCCGTCCTGTCCTCCTAGAAGAATGGCTGACTGAATGGGAGCCTGAGGGGGGTGTTAAAGGCAGGGAACCGTGTCCTGAGGGCTTCAGTGGGTGTCTGGCTCCCGGCTGACCTAGCTGCATCCCAGGGCCCCTGGGGTGGGAAGGAAGAGGGGGAGGCAGAGGGGCCAGGAACCTGCAGGAGGGTGGGGTTCCATGGCAGCCAGCACCCTGTGCCCACTTAGGATGCCAGGCAGATTAATCTGCTGGAACCACCACCTTGGGAAGAAGCCAATTCTCCGAGAGGTCTTAGGAATTTGCCTCAATCTGCATACATGGGTGACATGTTGGAAGAAACTGTTTTGCAAATACAATTAAAAAAGGATCCTCCCAAAGTTTTTACCTAGAAAAATTAACGAGGTTGTCTATTGTGGGGGCCTGCAGGCGTGGTCGTCGTGTTGCAGGAGCTCCTAGGGCCCTGGTGCCCCTGCACCCTTGCTTGTAAACAGCGGCAGCCGCCCATTCCTGTCCTCAGCCTGCCTGGGGGCTGCACGGCTCCCCTTCCAGCTGGTGCATGTGACCTTTCCAGCTGGCATTTTGAGTGCTCTCTCTCGACACCTCTGAGCTCCACGGATCCCCGAGGCGGTCATTTGTCAGATGGTTCCGGTGACTCCCGACATCCCATCAGCGTCTCCTGCTGCTAAGACAGTCGTGTCAGACAACTCCCGGTGCCTGTCTTTCCACCTTCATGCAAGCAACCTGAATGCTTTACTAACTGGGGGGAAATCCGAGCACCGGATCCTCCACTTAAACCCTTGTTTTCTCCTTGCTCTCACTCCTGAAGGCAGCAAACTTGGCCCATTCTGCACCGAAGGGACCTTGGCAAGGAAGTCTTACACCATCCTGAAGTAGGAGAATGGAGCCTCGGGAGGGATGGCAACCTCCCATATTCACTCAGTGCCTGTGAGATGCCAGGCACTGGTCTGGTGACGTGGACCTAGCAAGGAAAACTTTGCTCTCATAAGATCTCTGGTCAGAGGGCAGACAGTGACCCAATAAAGAACCCATGTGTCGATGACTGGGAAATGGTGTTATGAAAAATAGGACAGGATGGAAGAGTGGAGCATGATGGGGAAGGGACACCCTTTGCCAAGGTCCTTGTGAGGAGACGTTGGAGGGTGGCTGTTCCAGATGGAGGCAACAGCAGGTGCAAAGGCCCTGAGGCAGGTCCTGAGTTGAATTGTGCCAAGGACACAGAGGCGATCTCTGTGGCTGGCACTTGAGTGAAGGAGAAATCAGCGGGGACCAGGACAGTCACGTGGTTGGAAGCTGCTGGAGGGCTTTGGGCAAGCGTAGACACGTCTGAGTCGTGTTTCAGAAATTTTGTGGGGCAGCTGTGTGAGCATAGAGAATGAGGTCACACAGGCTTGGGACGCCCTGGCTCCTAGCCTGGCGTACTTGATAGCACTGTTAGCAGACGGTGCAGCGTGGCCTGGGAAGCCCATGCATGGTGGTGCCCCCAGGACCGTGCTGTTGAACACTCATAGGCAGAGCTGCTGCTGTGTCACAGGCTGTCCTGGAGTGCCGAGCAGTGCCCATCCAGGGTTGGTGGCTGCTTGAGCCCCGAGAGGGTCGGTGGACATCCGGTGGTTCCCAGGTCTTGCCGTCCTTGCAGGCTGAGGCTTGCAGGGTAACGGTGCTCTCATAGCACTGCTGGGGCAGATGGCGGAGCACAGCAAGGAAGGACGAGTGGGCCGGGGCAGCCCTGCAGTGTGGATGACCTGTGTTTGTCCCATGCTAGCAGGGCAAAGGTCTAGGCCAAGCTCAGGCCGGCCAGCCACTGACTTCCCCGAGGGATTCTTCTTACTTGGCTGCCCCTCTGCTACATGCTGGCCTCACCTCCAAGGACTCAGGCCCAGGGTTGACCCTGCCAGGGCCACAACAAGGTGGGACTGGCCCTGGTGGCCCATTCCCCACCCAGCAGCAGACTGCTGTGCCCTCTCATCCCCTCAGGCTGTGCTCCTGCCGGGCCTCAGCCTGGAGTAAGAGCCACGTCTTCAGAGCCTGTGGGAGCACCTGGTGCTACGGGACTCGATCTCAAGGCCTTGCTTTTTTCCTGGGTGTCCATTCCTGGGTTGGGTTCATCTACCTGGCTCTCCACTGGCACCAGGCTTGGCACTGGAGGTTAAAGCTTCAGTGAGGCTGGAGCAGGGGTCCCCCTTCCTCTAGACTTTAGGGATCGGTCACCCTTCCTGGACATCCACCTTCCCTAAGAACACAGGCTTTGGGGAAGCTCTCTGGGGCCCCTTCCTGCTCACAGGCTGCCCTGAGGGTCTGTGCTGGGTGCTGGGTGCTGGGCACAAATAGAGGTGCTGTCTAGGACTCAACACAAGTTTGAGTAGGAGGCATGAAAACGCTCCTTATTTTAGGGGAAAACAGTTTTTCAGGATGTGGTATCGTGTTAGCTTTAGGTTTTTTGTAGATGTTCTCATCAGGTTGAGCATGTTTCTTTCTCTGTTAGTTGAGAGTTTTTAATTTTTAGTCACGAATGAACTTTATTATATGGTTTTCTATATCACCTGATATGAGCATATGATTTTTCTTTCTTTAGTCTGTTAATATGATGGATTACACTGATTTTTGGATATGGTGCCAGACTGCAAATCCAGGATAAACATAACTTGTCTGTCGTGCATTCTACTGTTTATATATGGCTGGATTAGACTTCCAGTGTTTTGTTGAGGATTTTTGTGTCTATGTTCACAAGGGATATTGGTTTACAGGTTCATGAGTGATATTGGTTTGTAGGGTTTTTTTTCTTCATTGATCAGTCTTTGTCTGGCTTTAATATCAGCGTAATGTTGGCCTCATAAAATGAATTGGCAAATCGGTGCCATTTTTTTCTGAGTGGTTAGTAGAATTTTCCAGTAAAACCATCTGGACCTGGAGATTTCTTTTTTGCAAGATTTTGAACTATGAATTCCTTTTCTTTAATGTTTAACAGAACTTTTATGCTATCTGCTTTATCTTGCGTGTGTTTTGGTAGCTTACAGTTTTTGAGAAAATCATGCATTTCTTCAATGTTGATGAATTTATGTGCATAGAATTGTTTAAGGTAGATCTCCTGGCCACACATTCCATAAGTTTTGCTTCATCTGAGAATGTCTTTATTTCTCCTTAATTCCTGAAGGATATTTTTCCTGGAGATAGAATTCTGGGTTGACACTTCTTTTCTTTCAGCATATTAACAAAGTTTTGCACTTCCTTTGGACTCTGAAGTTTTGATAAGAAATCTGCAGTTATCTGAACCATTTTCTTCCTCTAAGTAATACACTGTTTTTCTCTGACTGCTTTCAAGATTTTTTTGTCTATAGTTTTCAGCATTTTGTTTATGACATGTGTAGGATTGTGTTTCCTTGGATTTCTCTAATTTGAGGTTTGCTGATCTGTTGAATTGGTAGGTTTACGCATTTCACAGAATTTGAGAAGTTTTCAGCCATTATTTATTCAAATATTCGTTTAGTAGTACATTCTTTCTCTTCTCCTTCTGGGACATGAATGCTAGATCTTTTGGTATTTTCCCACAGTCTCTAAGGCTCTTTGCATTAAAAAATGTTTTTACTCTCTGTGATTTCAATTGGGTAACTTCTGTCCTCAAGTTCACTGACTCATTCTTCTGTCATATCCATTCTGCTCTTGAACCTATCCAGTGAGTTCTGAAAGTTTCTGTTATTATATTTTTTAGTTCTAAAATTTCCATGTGGTCCTTTTTAAAAATATATCTTCTGTTTCTTGCTGAGTCTGTCTTTCCATTAGTTGCCAGCGTTTTTGCCCTTCCTTTATGGAGTATTTTTGTAATATAGCTGCTTTAAGATCATTGTCAGTTAATTCCAACATATGTGCTATCTCAGTCTTGTTATCTGTCGGTTGTATTTTCCTGGAGGAGTTGAGATTTTCCTCGTTCTTGGCATGCCAAGTAATTTTGGACTGTATCCTGGACATTTTTATATTATGCTGTGAGACTTTGGATCTTATTTAAATGCTATGGAGAAGGTCAATATTTTTGTTTGATCACGTAACAGCGCATGCAGAGGACTCGAGGTCAGAACAGACCTGTCATGTTTGAGGAAAGGAAAGAAGGCCAATGTGAGTGGTGTGTGGAGAGCAAAGGGTGGGCGGGGGTGGGGGACAGGAGGTCAGAGTGGTGAGCAAGGACAGACTGCACTGAGCTTCCTCCGCTGTGGGGAGGAGCTTGGGTTTTCTCCTGTTGGGTTCAGGCTGCAAGTTCCAACGTGCCTGTGGATTGCAGTTCAATGTCAGGTCCACTTTCAAAGCCTTTGCAGTACTGTTCTGATCAATCCCATGTACACATGGCACGTCTGGGACCTGGGCATTGGTCCACCTCATAAGTCAGTCCTCAGAGCCTGTGGTATGTTGTTTAGGGTCAGATCCACTTATGCACGGCTCAAGCATGAGCCCAGAAGATTCTAACTGACTCTCTGATGCCAATTCCCCGAGCTCTGCTGTCTCTGCCATCTTCCTAGCCCTGTCCAGTTTCCTGTGGCTCCCTGTTAAGGTTTTCTGGCCAGAAAGCTGGGGCTTTATTTACCCTGCTCTCTTGTACACTTCCTGCAACTATACTACTGAGAGGACTGAAAGAGGAAAGAGCAACGGGGTGTCACTCCTCCTTTCTAGGACCACAGCACCTACAGCTACACAGCCACGCTCCCCTCTCAGAGTTTTAGGTGCCTGTGGGCTGCCATGGGCTGGCACCTGAGAACACGGAGAAAAGGAAAAGGAAATAGGAAAGAAAAATGAGGTATTCCTTGACTCTGAGCATTCGAAGATGCTTTTTCTCTCCTTGAGCTACAACAACAGGGCTTGTCTCCAGCTCTGTCTGTCTGCACCCAGTGCCGACTTCTGGGGTTTGACCTGTCTTGTATCTAGGCTGAGGAATATCAGAGAATGAAGAGTTAATTCTGGGGGTTTGCTGAACCTTACATCCTGGTCTTTTTCCCCAATCTGCAGGTTATTATTTACTTTCCAGGGTCCTCAGCTAGCTACTCATGAATCCACTGCGTTTGGGTGGCTGCACGCAGTGAGGGACGCAGGTGAGGCATGCTCACACCATCCTACCTGGAACCTCGACCTCCTCCTAGGGACCCTTCTGTGCGTTGGGCAGTTTATAATCAGGGAGGGACTTTTACCAGCAGAAACACAGCTGTAGCCAGATCCCAGCTGAATTCATAGAGGAAATTCATAGAGAGAGGGAGGGAGATCCCTGCCCCCAGCAATTCTCACAACATGCCAGAGCACCGGACAGGGGAATCAGGTCTCTTCCAACCATACCTGAGATTCTCCAGGGCTGCCCATTGCACAGAGGAGAAAATCCAAGCTCCTCCCCACAGCAGAGCTAGCTCTGTGCAGTCTGTCCCCACCCACCACTCTGACCTCCTGTCACCCGCCCCCGCCCAGCCTTTGCCCTCCACACTCCATTCACATTGGCCTTGTTTCCTTTCCTCAACATGGCAGGTCTGTTCTGACCTTGGGTCCTCCGCATGTACTGTTCTCTCTGCCTGGACCCCACTTTCCCGGATCTCTCCATCCATGGCTGGCTCTTTCCAGTCATTCAGGCCTCAGCCCCAATGTCACCTCTTCCAGGAAGTCCCCCGTCCCCCTCAACAACGTTCTGCACTGTTGTCCTCATGGCTGCATCACTCTCTGTCGACTTCCTGCTTGCTTGCTTTCTGCCATTTGCCCCACCAGGAGATAGTGCCCAGGGTCTGCGTTCAGCCCCAGATGGTAGATGTGAGTGCACCCCTGTGTGGCCACATCTATAGGTGCTGCTGGTATGGTGGAGGTTGGGAAGCTGGACCCACTGGGCCACAGGTCCTCAGGGATCCTTCCCGGACCAGAGAACCTCCAGTAGGAGGCAGCTCTACCTCTGCAGAGAATCTTGATCAACTCAGTTTGGGTTCTCTGGGGTCTTATCACCTCCCTCTATTTTCATAAATGCAGTGGGATGAGAGGCAGAAGTCCTGGCTCCTGCCCCTACATGGCTTCCTACTCACTCTACACTCCTCTTCCTGAAACTGGCCAGAGGCTGGCAGAAGGGCTGTGCTGGGTCGGGGCTGGCTTGCAGTTCCTCTGCAGTGAGTTCTGGAGCTTGGGGCCTGAGAGTTGCCTTGGAAGGGCAGCCAGGGGTGAGGTGTGTGGGCTGACTTCTCCGGAGCAGCTAGGGGCCTGCCTTCGCTCCCCTCCCAGCACGGCACACTGTAAGCAGGGCATCCTGAATGCCCTGCTGCCACCAGCTCTCTGCCTGCACTCCTCCCTCAAATGCTGGATGAGAGGACTCTGCTGGGGGCAGCAGGGCACATGGTGCAGGGTCCTGCCCTCATTTGTGTCTTTTCCCGGAGGGTGGGTTGTCTCCAAGTTCTGCGTCAAAACCGGAATTCAGCATACTCAAGCCCAGTGATTCACAAAGGAGATGCTTGAAACCCACTTCTCTCCCCAGTTGCTCAGGCGCTGCCCTGTGGAGGGAGATCTGTGCACAGCCTTGTCTCCCTGTGGCATCCAAGAAACACAGGATAGCCCTCTGGAGACCCGCCTGTCCCAGTTCAGGGTTGGGGAAGAGCCCAGCCCTGTGTGAGAAGATCTGGATCCACCACTCATTAGCCGTCTCATCCTAAGGGTCATGTAATCTCTGGGAGCCTGTTTCCCAATCTGTAAAATGGGCATGATGATAGCGAGCTCACTCCCTTTGCCTTCATTATCTTATTTTCAATCCCTCGACGACTCTGCAAAGTAGGTAATATTGTGCCATTTTAGACATTTATGAAAAAGCAGAGCTCGAAAGAGGCCAAATAGCCACAAGTGACAGAGCAGGGATTTAAGTCTAAAAGTCTCAAGCTTCAGCGAGGCCCAATTTTTCCCTTCAGCTCAGGGTGTTCAGGGATGGCACGGCCAGGCTGTGCCCCTAAACAATGCCCTCTGCTTTCTGGTTTTTTTTTTTTCTGGGGGACAGGAGCAGGCGGAGCCCCAGAACCTTTGCCCAGATCACAGTAGGCGGTTCTTGCAGCTGAGACCAGTTTCTCCTACTTGGACAGAGTGAAAAGTCTGGTCTTCATTGAGGCCAGGAGGGGGCTGGCTGCTGGCTCCAGCCTGGGGAGGCCTGTGTTAGGGGCTTGTGCTCAGTGTGGGGGACACCCTCCTGCCCCTGTCCTGTGGGGCCTCTCCGACTTTTAATGTCTTTCTTCTGGCTTGGCATAGATGATGAGTTTTTGCCAGAGCCAGAGCAATAACGCTTTATCTGTCTGCTGGCTTGTGTTTCTCAGACCGTTACTGAATTAAGTTTTATGTATGAAGACTCTCAAATAAAATAATATCATTGTTTATTTGGATCTTGGCCTTAAAGTGCATTTTTGAGTGTGTGCATCATTCTTCCTAAACCAGGGCCTCATTTATAAGGGGATTTATCCTCACTTTGAGAAACTTCTGCTAAAGCCTGTTATGCCAAAGCCCTCATGCTTGGTGCTAGGGCCATAGAAGTGAAGGGGTCTGGCTTGTCCTCAGGCAGCTTATAGTCAGGGGGACAGAGGAAAAAGACTAGCCAAAAAGTGTTGCAAAGACAACATCAATGGGTGCTGTAAGAGGATGCTATTTTTTTGTTTCTTTATTTTTCTGTTGTTCACAATTAAACATTATTCCAATTATTCCAATTATTCACAATTCACAAAAACGTGATTCACAATAATTTACATTATTCACAATTAAACTTATTTTAGAACATACAAAACATATGATCATTATCATCAAATAGTGTAGAAAAGTACTAAGGAGAAAGCAAAATCCATGAAATCCTACCCTTTTGGGATACCCTCTGTGAGAGACAGAATAATGCTTCTCCCAAAGTTGTCCATGTCCCAGTCCTGAGAACCTGGGAATAGGTCAGGTGACATGGCAGGGAGAGGGAAGGTTGCAGATGGAAGTCACGTTGCTAATTTGTTGACTTTTAAGATAAGGAGATTATCCTGGATTATCCAGGAAGGCACAGTGTGATGACAAGGATTCTTAAAAGAAGAAGATGGAGGCAGAAATTCAGAGTCAGAGAGAGGTTGGAAGATGCTCCTGTGCTGGCTTTGAAGATGGAGGAAGGGGCCACAAGCTAAGGAATGTAGGTGGCCTCTAAACACTAGAAAAAGCAAGGAAACATTCTCTTTAGAGCTTCCAGAAGGAATACAGCCCTGCCCACACCTTGATTTTAGCCCAGTGAGACCCATTGTGGACTTCAAATCTCTAGAACTGTCGGATAATAAATTCGTGTTTTTTGAGCCCCTATATTTGAAGAAATTTGTTACAGCTATAGAAACAAACATGGTCACTACTGGTATGTGGCGACCATTTTTCCATCTTGTTACATGTGTGTCATTACTCATAAGTGAGATCATGCGGCTCGGCTGTTTGTATCACCTTCTTTAGGTTTATGGTTGCTCTCTCTTCTGCCCTCTTGACTGGAGCACTCACATCATTTATTTTTACTCTGGTCTATAGTTATAAAGCATTTAGGGCTGTAAACTTGCTTCTGGTGGTGGCTTTGGTCTCATCCACAGGTTCTGATGTGCTGAATTCTTACTGTCATCATTGAAAAAAGATTTATGATTTTGATTCCAGTAACCCAAGAGCTATTTAGAGAAACATTGTAAAAACTTCCGAGTGGTTGGATTTCAGGTTGTTAACCTGTGTGTTGATTCCTAGTACAATCCAAATGTCTTCAGACCTTAGCACCTCTGGGTTTAATTCGGGTCTTGTCAGCATTTATATCTGCATCTCGCCATTCCAGTGACATCCCACTCCTAACCAGTACAGATCTGTTTCCTATAAGTGCTTGTGAATGTCCCTCAAGTCCCTCTTGTATTTCTGGGCACCCCAGTTCTATAGAGCCCATCTGCACCCCTCCTGTCAGGTGTGTATTCTGGGCATCCCAGGCTCTACAGATGTCCTTCTGTTCAGAATGCCATAACAAAATATCACAGACTGGGTGCTTAGAAACAACAGAAGCTTATTTCTCACAGTTTTGGAGGCTGGACATGTGCGACCAGGGTCCCAGTGGGTTTGGTATCTGGCAAGGGCTGCTTCTTGGCTCATAGTGGGTGCCTTCTTGCTGTGTCCACACACGGTAGAAGGTGAACAAGCTCCCCTGGGCGTCTCCGATAAGGGCACTAATCCCATTCATTGGGGTCCCACCCTCACTACCTCATCACCTCCCAAAGGCCCACTTCATACCATCACCTTGGGGGTTAGCATTTCAACACAAGAATTTTAGGGGGTCATAAGCATTCGGACCACAGCAACAGGGTGTCAGACACCTTCCACAGTGCCAAACCCCCACAGAACAGGAAGAGCTTGTCTCCATGGAGACTTGGCGGGGCCAGGCCTGCCACCCTGAGTTAGGAGCGAAGGGGACAACCTGGGTGCCCTGAGCCTTGGGGAATTTCTGAAATTGCCTTTGTCTTCCAGCATTTGCTCAGCTTCTGTGAATGTCAGGTGGGCTTCTGAAGGGAGAGCGGATTCTGCCTTGCAGGGTCACTGTGGCATGAGGGGACCGTGGCCTCTGGTGCCATGGAAATTGGAGCAGCTGGGGGTGGCCAGAATGAGGCCCAGGAGGAGGGTGTGGAGGTCCCTGTGGCCCTGGGGAAGAGGGACAGAGGCCATGGGCGTTGGTGCGTGGGAGGGAGCAGCAGAGGTCAGCCTACTCAGAAGGGCTGTGAGGGGAAGGAAGGTCCTGTAGCTGGAGAGGACGCAGGGTCTTCTTGTTCAGGATTGGAGAGACCCAGGTCTGTTGCTGGGCTGAGAGAGGACTTAGAGAGGGGAAGGGGAAAAGGGACTTATGAAGACCCCTGAGGGAGCCAGCAGTGGGCAGTGGGTTTTCTCGGCCCAGAGCGGGAGCTCTCTGTCCTCTGAGGTTATAGTGGAGAACGTGGGGGTCACTCTGCCAGTGACTTCATCAGTAGCAGTGGGGAGTTGGTATTATGCCCCATGATGCAGGAGCCCAAGTCACCCCGGAGAGGGAAGCTGGGGTCCTGAGGGAGGGCCCTCTGGCTGGACAGCACCGAGGAGCGGGGCAGAGGGGGCGCCCCCTACCAACTTCACCTCTTGGTTCTTGGTGCGAAGAAGCAACAATCTTGGGTGGGGCGGGAGGGGCGGGAGGGGCGGGAGGTGAGGAGGCTGTGGGGACAGGCTTGGGGGATTCAGGCCAGGTAGGCAGGATAGGCCGGGGTCAGTTTTTGTAAATGTTCCCACATGCTTGTGAAGAATATCCATTTGCTTTCAGTTGTAAGTTGTCAGGTCCACCCAGAAATCAATCCAACCCATTTCCCGATTAAATGAGTCTGTGCCCCTTTGCTGTGGTCTAGGAGGCCTGTCACCCGCCAGGAGTGGCCGTTCATGTTTCCCTTTGACAGGGCTGTTGGGCCACTCGTGTTTCTAACCATGGCAGATGCTGCGGCGCTTGGTTTGTAAAGTTTGGTGACTGTATTTTCACCAAGCCTTGTAAATAAAACAGGAGTTTTGAGTCATTTAGTACTTGCTCTGAATTCTACTTTGATGATGCTAAGGACAGTCTGCTTTCCAGGTTTGCAGTTTTCTCTGCGTCTCTTTTGGCATGTTTCAGGCACGTCTGATGGACAGCATGCCTTGTTTGTTCAGTCTCGATCTGGTTGATTTCTAACTGCAAGGTGAAACCTATTGGCAGTTGTGTTAGTGATACGAGTGGCCCGTCCTCTTGTTTGGCTGCACCTTCACGTCTTTATGCTTGACTTGTCCCCCACCTGCCCTGGGGGCAGGCAGGCAGCTGGTCTCCCTAGGCACCACCCTCCTGACCCTCATTGTGCAGCAACCCCTCTCTGACCACCGCCTCCCCCCTGCTCCCTCTGCCCAGGCTGCCTCTGGGGACCTTGCCCACTAAGCCTATCTTCCCCTGCCTTGCTGACCTTCCTTATCTGAGTTGAATCCACTGGTCCTCTTTGCTGTGCTTGCTCCCTGCCTGTACCACTATCTCCCGCCCCCTACCTTTCTTGATGAATTGCTGGGTTCAACCCCATCCCTCCTCCCTTACTTTCCTGCCTCTGAGCAGGGGTCCCAGTCTAGCTGAAGAATGTCGCTTGACATTCCTTACTGCTGGGTTCTGCAGGCAGTAACCCTCCTTGGGACCTTCTGTCTCTGTTCACCATCTCCCCCTTCTCCATGCACAGGCAGGCCCCAGCATTGCCCCTGCCCTTCCCTTGAGCTCCGGCTGCTCCCAGGTCCCATCATTGCCAGTGTTCTCAGAAGCACAGCCCCTGTCTCCACCATCTCCATGGCTCTCTGGCATCATCCAAAGCATCTGCTGCGGTCCCATGGACCACAGAGGTGTGGATCCCATGGTCATTCATCTATCCTCACAGCTCAGGCCTCCCCCATCCTCCTGCTTCACCATCACTGTGTTGTCCAAGGCACGACTGGCTCCTTGGTTTCCTCTTGTTCCCCTGGGCTCTGCCCTGCACCTTAGCACATGCTACGTGGCTGAATGAGACCCCAGTCTTCTGGACACAGCCCAGAGGGCATCTCCTCCTGCAGTGGGGTGTCCTGGATTGGAGGAGCCCTCCCTCCTGATGGCAGCCTTCTTCCACATCCCCACCTGTCTCTGAACCTTTCTTTCTCTCAGCACAGGCCCCTCCAGTGGTTTCCGTGGAATTTGGAAGGGTTTTGTGGGCATGTGTGTGGAAGGTGGCCTAAGTCCTTTCCAGAGCCTCCAGCCCCTCCTACTCTGACTCTCACTTGTGGGACTGCCCCAGCCACCATGGGTGGGACTCCTGTCCCCTACTCAGCGTGTTCTGGGCCAGCCTGGGACTTTGTGTCCTGAGTCTGTGGTCGTTGCAGGGAACTGGCTCGTGCATGTGCTTCAGGTGGGAAATTGGGCTGGAGTGTGGAAGTCCCATCCCAAACCCCAGAGACAGGACCAGCACCCGGGCTATGAGAGTGAGGGCTGCCTGGTCAGGCCACAGGGCACCTCGGATTAGTCAGGGGGACCTGGGACACACAAGGGACCAACAGAAGGGAGTTGACGAAGGCATGACTCACAGAGCTACGGGCAGGATGAGGGAGTCTGCAGGCAGGGAAGCTGGGGCTACAACAGTGGGAGCTGGAGCCACCTCTGAGAGAAAGAAAACCTTCCCTCTCTCCCCAGCCCTGGTTTCCTGTCGGTGCCCCCTTTTACCCAGGGAGAGCCAGGAGGAGCCAGTCCATCAGGTCAGCCTGCTGGGCTGCAGTGTAGGGCAGAAAGTGAAGGGGGTGGGGAGGCCAACAGAGAACCACCAGCCCAGAAAATCAGCCTGGAAGGAAGGGACACAGAGACCTCATTCTCTGTGTCTTTTCAAAGCCAGGTTTCCTATCTAATCCAGAACCTATTCAGCCAGCCGTGATGCCAGATGCTCTCGGGCTCTGAGGACGATAGACAAACGCAGCAGCCTCCAGTAGGGTGCTCACGGCCTGGTTTTGAAGTGGAAACAATGAACCATGCGGCCAGTGGGAACCTGCCAAGTTCTTCACAGTCTCGTTTGCTTAGAGGCAGTAGTTGAGGGCGACAGGAGGGCCTCCATGCCAGGAATCCGCACACTGACCCCTCCTTCCTTCTTTAGACTGACTCGGACGCTCTTGGCATTTGGTGTGGAAAAGAGTTATCCTGTTGAGTGCATATAAAACCTACGTATACTAGGGACTCAGTGAGGGAATTGAAGGATTTTCAGGGAAAGTCTTGACATTTCCTGCTGACCCTAGAAGCAAGCCCCTCTGCTTGGCCAGCAGGGAGCTTCTCTGGCAGCAGATGTAGGCCACCTTGGAAGCAGAGCACACAGGACAGAGGCCACCCTGCAGATGTGGGTGCAGCCCTGTGTGGATGCTGCAGAGCCACCCTGCAGATGTGGGTGGGGCAGAGCTTGGGGTGGCCCTTCCACTCCCTGAGTCTGTGGGTGCCTAATCTCCAAGTCACCCTTTCTGACCTCCACAAGCTGCCTCCTTGGGCCACCTGGGTGGGTCAGACTTGCTTGGGTGCTCAGCATCCTTGGGCTGGATTGACCCTGGCACGCCACAGGGTGGGTCTACTGGGGCAGCCCTTGGAGCCTGCACAGAGCTTCTAGCCATGTACCCATCTTCCCTGTTCATGGATTGAGTTGCCAAGGGAAGGGCGTTCATTAAAAATAACTGGCTGGATATGTTTCTG
Source organism: Cebus imitator (assembly GCF_001604975.1). Classification (NCBI taxonomy): domain Eukaryota; kingdom Metazoa; phylum Chordata; class Mammalia; order Primates; family Cebidae; genus Cebus; species Cebus imitator. The sequence continues at coordinate 579,136 of NW_016107933.1, read as the reverse complement.
GGCTGGCAGCTCTGACTACAGGCTGCACACCTTCATCAACACCATTCACTCGCTTCCCAGTCATATTTTTTCTTTTTGAAACAGGGTCTTGCTCTGTCACCCAGGCTGGAGTGCAGTGGCACCATCTTAACTCACTGCAGCCTGGACCTTCAGAGTTCAGGTGATTTTCCCACCTCAGACTCCCAAGTAGCTGCCACCACAGGCATCCACCACCACACCAGCTAGTTTTTAAATTATTTGTAGAGATGAGGTCTCACTATGCTGGTCTGGAACTCCTGGGCTAAAGCAATCTTCCTGCCTCTGCCTCCCAAAGTGCTGGGATTGTGGGCCCCAGCTTCCAGTCATTAAGTAGGATGTTTGGGATGTACCAATACCTTAAAAAAAAAAAAAAAAAAAAAAAAAAAACCCTCACCAGGCATGGTGGCTCATGCCTATAATCCCAGCACTTTGGGAGGCCGAAGTGGGTAGATCACCTGAGGTCAGGAGTTCAACACCAGCCTGGCCAACATGGTAAAACCCCTTCTCTACTAAAAAAATAAAAATAAATAGAAAAATTAGCCGGGCATGGTGGTGTGTGCCTATAATCGCAGCTACTCAGGAGGCTGAGACAAGAGAATTGCTTGAACCTGGGAGGTAGAGGTTGTAGTGAGCCCAGATCCTGCCACTACACTGCACCCTGGTGACAGAGTGAGACTCCGTCTTAAGAAAAACAAACAAACAAAAAACCTACCCTGGAATACCAACTCCAGTGCTTGTCTTGGGCCAGGATCTATGGGGTACTGCTCTGTTCTGGCCCAGCAGTGGGAGGTTGATGTCCCATGCTTGTCCCAGGCCGTGGCCCACTCCAGTCCACATGGGAAGGCCATGTCCCCTACCTGACCAGCTCAGTGCACGGCCCTGACTCATTGCAGTTAGCAGGGAAAATGCTCTTCACATTGAGATGTCAGTTTTCGCTTCAAGTCTGATTTGTGATCCGTAAACAAAGCCTGCAAGGATCAGAGGCCCCTCCTGTGGGAGTCAGCTAATTAATCTGACTTTCCTCAAGGAAGGCACAGGACTCTGCCTCTTTTGTGAAGATTAGCACTTTTTAAGGAAATGTGAGTCTGTCAGGACAAAGCAACACAATAATGTTCCTTATTTTCGGAAAGCAGAGGAAAGTGGGGCCAGACTGTCTTCCCTCTGGACAAGGAAGAGTGGCTTCAGGTTAGCACTTACGTGGGTGCTGTGAGTAAGAAGTTGTGGGTGTGGGCATCACCGAGGTGAGGTCATAGTGCCTGGGGCTGCAGGAAGGATGCTTCGCACCCTCTCCCCTAACCCAGGGACCAGCCAGCGTAGCTCCTGACAACCTCTAGGAGGGAGCCCTTGGAGGGCCCCAGCTAGAACCTCAGGAAGCTGTCTGGGCTGTGGTCTGCACTCCAGGGTGGGGCGGGGATTTGGATTTTCCAGCTTACAGCCGGCTTCTCTCTCAGAGGTATCTTGCAAGGAGAGATACCTGATTGGGCAAGCTGACTCCCACCCACCGGGGCCCCTTACTGACGGTCCTTCTAGGCTATTCCCAAAGGCTTGGCTGGCTGTCTCTAGGGTACATGGGGCTCTGGGCATCTATTTCTTGCAGTACTCCTGTCTATACAGACAATTTGATTACAAAATATATAACAAGATTCATGAGCCCACATAGGGAATAGCAAGATGTATCAATGAAGATTTAGGGGAAGGGGAGGAGAGGCACGAACACATTCGCTCACTGTCTGCTCAGGGTGTGCAGACACCCTCGTTAGTGCTCAGGCTCAAAAACCATCTCTTCCTGTTGTTTATGGTCGCTAATTTCTCGTTTATATCTCGCACAGCTGGGGGGAAAGTAGCAATGTCATTTGACTCTTTGGACTCACGATGTATAGCTCTTTAGAACCTGTTTGTATGGAGATGTTATATATCTTCTCGCCCTCGCATTCCCCAGCCCCCTGTATTTAGTGCTGGTTATGATGTTTCTCCTGACTCTGCCACCCCTGTCCACCCCTTGGGAATGCTGGCTCCTGTCACTCCCTTGAAGGTTGTTACCATGCTTCATTAATGATGACAACTAATGCGGATCTTGCCCAGAGCATACAAGAAAATGCGAGCCATAGGTCCTCATCTGGTCATGTTAAATTTAATGTTTGGGCCAGGTGTGGTGTTTCACATCTGCAATCCCAGCATTTTGGGAGACCAAGGCAGTAGGATTACTTGAGCCCAGGAGTTCAAGACCAGCCTTGGCAACGTAGCAGACCCCATCTCTACAATTTGTTTTTAATTAGCTAGCCATCGTGGCATGCATCTGTGGTCTCAGCTACTTGGAAGGCTGAGTTGGGAGGATAGCTTGAGCCCAGGGCATCCAGGCTGCAGTGAGCTGTGTATGAGCCACTATACTATAGTGAGTGACACAGTAAGACCCTGTCTCAAAAAAAAAATACTATTTGGACATTTATAGCGTAAGGGAAGAACCACACATCTTGCAGCCTCATCTTCCCCATCAATCCTGAGGCTGTTACTTCTGCACTCCCAAAATTCAACCTTGTTCAATGGTGAGCGCACTCCCGCCTTCCACACTCTGCCACCAGCAGGCAGAATGACAAGAGAATAGGGACTCTTGAACTTCAAGAGAATAGGATGCCTCTTGAACTTCCCAGACTGCAGAGCCATAAGCTAAATAAACTTCTTTTCTCTATAAATTACCCAGTCTCAGGTATTCCTTATTGCATCCCAGTTGCAACAGGCATCCCATCCCTCTGCAGACCAGCCTGGGAGAGCATGATGTCCAGCATGGCTTGGAGGCAAGAGAGGACACAGGAGAAAGGTCATGCCATTACACAGCAACAGCTTCACTCTGAAAGCATTCCGAGAAGGTGGGCACAGCCAGCCCTGGGAGACTGTCTGGAAATGGCCCGGAACCTCTGAGGGTGTGGGGCTACTGTCCTGGGCACCAGTGACAGAGGCACAGAGCAAAGGATGTCTGCTGCCATTGCCCCACCCCTGAACACCATAGCCCCAAGGTGGCACCACAGCTGATGCATGAGCCCACAAGTGCCACTCAAGTTTGAGGCTTGGGCAGCTGAATCAGACAGCCCTGCAGTTATTCTGTCTGATGTGAATGGAAATCACCAAAACCTGTGTGTCAGCATCGTGCTGGTGGCTCGATCCCACTCACCTCTGCGAAGGAAGTACCCCTCTGACCAGTGAGGGTGACTTGCTCATCAAACCACTCACTTGGGACCTTAAACAACCTCATAGTCACAGCCCTAGATCTCCTGGGGGATCCGGTGGGCCCCATGCCCAGGATGAGGGTTGAAGAATGCCCTGAAGGGAACAGCAGGGCCCATAGAGGGCAGCTCAGGCATGGGCCCTCTGGACAGGAGTATTGCTCTGGCTACACAGTTCTCCCTGGTGTTCCCGGAACAAGCCAGGCTTGCTTCCTTCTCAGGGCCTCTGTACTTGATGCCCCATCCCTGGAACCTACCACCTCGTACAGGACCTGCTCCCTGGACACCAGGGATGCTGTGGTGAAGCCAGGCACCTCCATTCCAGGGAAAGGCAGCCAATGTGAAGAATGGACTGGCCAGAGAACACTGAGAGGGGCCAGGCACAGATTTATTTTTATGTGTTTAAATTTTTAATTTTGAAATAACTTTAGATCTGTGCTGTTATGCAAAAATAGCAAGAAAAGTTGCAAAAATAGCATAGATTTCCCCTATACCCTTCACCAAGCTTCCTCTGATGTTAGCATTAACATTGTATGCAACCCAGAACAAGGACTAGAACCAGGAACTTTTAAGGTTGATACTATGTTATAGCACTGTTACGTATTGCCTTAGTTTTAGTCTATTTTGTATTGCCATAAGGAATACCTGAGACTGGGTAATTTATAGAGAAAAGAAGTTGATTTAGCTTATGGTTCTGCAGTCTGGGAAGTTCAAGAGCATGGCCCTGGCTTCTGGTGAAGGCTTTTGTGCTGTCATAACGTGGTGGAGAAGGTCAAAAGGAAAACCAATGTATGCGAAGAAGAAAAACCCAAGGAGTGTCCTGGTTTTATAACAACGCAGTCTTGGGAACGAATCCAGTCTCTCCAGAGCAAGAACTCCCTCACTACCTTGAGAACAGTATCAAGCTACTCACAAGGGATCTGCTGCCATGATTCAAATACCTCCCTCCAGATCCCACCTTGCAACACTGCCACACTAGGGACCATATTTGGTGGGAACAAACCAATCACACTCTCACCACAGCACTCCAGACTGCACTGAATTTTCCCTGTCTCCCAGCTCATGTCTGTTGTCTGGCTCAGGATCCCACTCAGGATCCCACGTGGCATTTCCTTGTTGTGTCTCTCCCGTTGTCTCCCATCTGAGGTTTCATAACCTGGATGTTTTTAAAGAGGACTGGTCAGCTGTTTTGTTGACGGCGCCTCCACGTGGGTTTGTGTGGTGTGCCCTCGTGTTGGATTGAGCTTCTGTGTTTTGGGCAGGACTGTCACAGACGCACTGAGCCTTCCACAGGGCAACACACTGAGTATCACATCAGGATGTCCAGTTGTCTCCTATTATCAATGATGACCTTCTTCATTTGGCTAAGGTGTTACCTACTGGGATTCTCCCCTGTAATGTTGCTGTTTTTTCCCATTGCAATAAATAGATCTCCTGTGGGTAGCTGCTTTGACATAATGTGAGCATTCTGTTTCTTGTTATCCTTTGGCTCACTAATTGTAACCTCCATGGATAAGTCATACCCATAGCTGCCCTACCGTGCTGGTGCTGATAGGGTTTACTACGATGATTTTCCATCTCATTATTTCTTTTATGTTTTTAGTTGAACTCTCCTGTGAGAAAGAGCTGCTCTTCCCCTCCCACTTATTTATCATTCAGTTACTTGTTTCTACCAGTACTGATTTGTGGACGCTTATTTTATTCAATGGGTTCTAATTTATTACTATCATTATTTATTACTGTGTTCAAATTACCCCAGATTTGGCCACTGAGAGTACCTTCAAGTTGGCTCCTCCATCCTTCCACTGTGCCTGGGTGTGATTACATGGGGCGGTGGGACAGGCTGTCTCTGAGCAGGAAGTGTGGGAGTGAGCAGAGCCCTGAAGGATGGATGCAGTCCTGTAGTTGTGAGAACCGGCTGGGTGGCTGCAGCCTGCTCTCGGGGAAGGCCCATTGTGCACAAGGTCGGCATCTGGCCTGCAGCTGCCATCTGCTTACCTGTCTGGTTTCTGGTGGAGGCCTTGAGATCCCAGGGTTGCCACTGCTGAAGGGTAGGGCTATGCTGCTGCATGGGTGCCATGCTGTGCTGTGCAGGCAGAAGTACTGGACATAAGCCTGATGTGGCCTTTCATACCCTGGGACGCCACCATCTCCCAGTGTGACACGTGGTGGCCTTGTCCCTGTGAGGACCAGGATCTGTGGGGCACCTGATCCCATGCATTCAGTTTCCCTGAATCTGTAGTGGCATTCAGGGAGGGTAGCTGCACTTGAGCCTGCCTGCATTCTGGATATGGCACCTTTGGTCATTGCTGGCCCTGCTGCCCAGGCTCCCTGGTGGGCCAACCTCCCACAGAGGGGCCTAGGGCCCCAGGGACTGCTGTTCTGGCTCTGGAATAAATAAACATCCCAGCGTCACCAGTGCGCACTCGCCAGTGCTGGGGCCCAGCCCTCCCCTGGATCCACCCTGGATGGGTGGAGACACAGGCTGGGCAGTGTCTAAAGGCCTGCAGAGCAGCCTGGCCACAGCCCAGGCAACCTGGCCCTCAGAGCCTGGATCTTCCCATAAATAAACCAGACAGGATCCTTCGTCAGGTGGCATGGCCTGATTTTTGTTTTGGGAACTCTGGACAGAAGGGGAAGCAGACAGCCTCGGGCCCGGCAGGGCTGCCCGCCTAGGAGTGGCAGCTGGGCAGGCGGGCAGAGGACGGTCAGAGGTCAGTCTGCCCTGGATAGCACAGTGGGCTTCAGAGATCACAGCGGGAAAAGAGGCCCAATTTGAAGGAAGCCAGAGTCAGGCAGTACACAGGCTCTGTGTGTGCATGAGGCCTGAGGGGTCCTGAGAGGGACTGTGGCCCAGGAGCCCAGGGAAATGGCAGCCTGTGATGGAAAGTGAAAGGAAGGGTCCTCTGCCTGGCAAAGCTTCCTGATCTGGGCACCCTTGCACAGGCAGGCATGGAGGACACACCCCACTGAGTCTCATCATCAACTCTCAATTGCAGCCCCCTCTGCGGGAACCAAGGCTTCAGGAGAGGAAAGGGTGACCCTTGTCGCACAACGGAGTTGGGGAGACTGGTGTCGGGCATGCTGTGTCCCTGCCTGTGGTCTCCCCAAGGGAGTTTCTGTCTACCCCTGCTTCTGAGGGACACATCACTGGGCAGCGTGTCTTTCCCACACCACAGGGAGCCTGCCCAGCAACCTTCCTCCTGCCATGGCCTTGATTCCCACTACCCTGCCCTTGCCCTGACCCGACAGAGTGTGTTAAGAGAATTCTGCATACAGGGTGAAGCTGCAGGCTCTCTGCCCACCAAACCCACCTTTGCCCACCAGCCAGGCAGCTGGGCCCTGGGTGGGCACTGGCTTCCCTCTGAGCACCTGGCCCCTCCTGGAGGAGCACCCCACGTGGGAAGGAGAAGACCCTGCTTCCTGAGTCCTTGAGACTATGGACTTCCTCTCTGGACTGAGCTGCCTTAGAAAGGGTATTGGATGCTGTTCAGAACATGCCACACATCTAGGATTCATGCCCCATCTTCCAACAGCTGCATAGACTCAGCCTTGGGATCACCCAGAAAATTCTGGGGTACAGTGGGCATGGGGGGTGCACCCTGCAGGAGCTTTAGCCAGCCTCTTTGCAGGAATGGGAGATGCCAAACTGCCGCTGGCTCCAGTCATAGGCTCTGGAGCAGTGCTCCTGCTGGACCTGGAGAGACTGGCCTGGCACTGGTGGAGGGGTCCTGAGGCCTGCTCACCACCCACTGGCTGTGCAGCATTCTCGTTTCCCTGTACCTGCACTTACTGCCCTGTGTCCCAGCGTGAGGATGCCCAGTTCAGAAGGAAGGGTGCGATGGGCATCCCATGTGGCCAGCTCTGGGAGAGCTCCAACTTCCCTGCAGTGGCAGCTTTCCTCCCTGCTGGATTTCTGGCCCCTAGGGAGTGATTCTGGCAGTGACCTTCCTAGGTGATGCCCCTCCTTCTGGCCTGTCCAGAGTGGCTCCCCAAGCAACAACCCACCCAGCTCTGACCATCGGACCCTGCCAGCAGCCCGCTCTGATTCTCTGTGGCTTTGGTGCCTGCAGGCGTTATTAGCTGAATGATGCCCTCCCCAGATCCCCCAATTCCTTTGTTGAGATCCTAAATGCCTGTAGCTCAGGATGTTGACTGTATATAGAGTCAGGGTCTTTAAAGAGATACTTAACTGAAAATGAGGTCACTGATTCAACATGAATGACTGGTGTCTTCCTAAGAAGAAGCGATTAGGACAGAGGCATACACAGGGGGCTGGCCATGTCAGGTCACAGGGGAAAGACGCTATTGACAAGCCAAGGAGAGAGGCCTCAAGAGAAACCACCCCTGCCCACACCTTGATCTCAGAGCTCAGCCTCCAGGACTGTGAGAGAATAGGTTCTGCTGTTCAAGCCCCTGGCCTGTGCTGCTCTGAAACAGCTGCCTGAGCAACCTAGGGAAGGCATTGGCCCTGGCCTCTTGCAGGAGGGGGAGCTGGCAGCCTCCCCAGGCAGCATCTCTTGGTGGATGTGGGTGAGCCTGCTGGGAATGCTGTGGGACCGTCCTGGGTCCCTAGGCCCTTAGTTCCTGGAGTGTGGCCTTGCAGGCCTTGGTTGCTCTCCAGGGTGAGTCCCCTGGGGAATATGGTATGGGGTGGGTGGCACCATCTACAAGTCTTAGGGCTCTGTGGATAAAGGTGGCGGGTGATGCCTTGACCCCAATGATGCCTTCAGTGATGTTGGCTTCTGGGGTGTTTAGCCCCCTTATAATCTTTCTCAGCTCCCCAAATAATGTACTTGCAGGGAAAAGCATATGTTGGCAACTCCTAGACATGTGCCCCTGCCACCCCAGCCCCCTGAGCAGACAGACCCACTGGGCTGGCTGGGTTTTTTTTTTTTTTTTTTTTTTTTTTTGGCAGAATTTTACTCTGTAGCCCAAGCTGGAATGCAGTGGCACGATCTTGGTTCACTGCAACCTCTGCCTTCCAGGCTCAAGTGATTCTTATGCCTCAGCCTCCAATTGGGACTATAGGCACATGCTACCACGCCCAGCTAATTTCTTTGTATTTTGGTAGAGACGAGGTTTCGCCATGTTGCCCAGCGTAGTCTCAAACTGCACACTTCAGGTGATCTGCCTGCCTCAGCCTCCCAAAGTGCTGGGATTACAAGCGTGAGCCACCACACCCGGCCAAGATGGTTTTTTGTTTTTTTTTTTAAGGTATTGGTGCATCCCAAACATTCCACTTAATGATTGGGAACTAGGGCCTGCTATCCTGTTGGCAGGATCTTGAATGGGGAAGTTGGACCTTATTCCATGAGCTCTCCACCACACGTCTCAAGGCCACAATCTGCTGTGGTCCAGCTGGTGAGACACGGAAACTCAGAAAGAAAAATCTCGCTTTTTGATAGTTTGGCAAATGTTCCTGCAGCATGAGTCATTTTTCTTTAGTAGAGAGCTCCCTGTTATTTATGGGAATGTTAATTTGTGACTGGGGACATTCCCCAACGTGGTCTTCATGCTGAACAAGACCTGGGAAATGTCAGCCACAGCATCCGGCAGGGGCGAGTGTCAGTTCCTGTGATAAGCAGTCAGGGCTGTTGCAGTCCCAGGGTCTGGGTCTGACCCACTGACCTCTGTGTCCTGGACAGGTCTGGTAGGCCAGCTTTGTTTCTTGGAGGCTTCTCCGGCATTGTTGTGTGCAGGAGCCGTGGAGATCGGGAAGCTAGACGCAGAGGGCTGAGTGTGGTACATTCTGGACAGGCCAGGTCCTGAGGGAGCCACTCAAGTGTTCCTTGATTTAGCAGAAGGCTGCCTGGCTGGCCCCTGGGCTGGCCCCTTAAGGCAATCTTGCAGGCATCTTGTTGATCCCATCTCTCCCTTATCTTTCTCTCTTTGCCCTCCCCCCTTTCCTTCTTCCCTATCTTCAAGTGAATTGTCTGTTTTGCTATATGCCCTTTGTAAAAATCGAAAAAAAAACACAAATAAAAAGTGAAACTCACCCCAGATCATAACACTGCTGACCCTTTGTTACGTGCTTCCTAACAACACTCATGCCATGATATGATAATGGTAATGGTGCTCCCAGTCGGCTGATTGATCAGGAGCTATGCCTACTGCTCTCCATGCAGTATCTCCCTCAGCTCTCACATCAGCTGTGGAAGCCCTGTTAATATCCTCATTCCACCTAGCAGACACGCCATGGAGAGGCCACTCAGTTAGCCAGAGGTGAAGTAAGCATTTGAATCGGGGCATAGTGACTCGGAGGCCACATGCTTAATTGTTAGGCCATGCCGACATTAGGCATAGAGACATACATGATTTTACATACGGGGATCATGCTGAAGCTGGGCCTGCCTCCTTCTGTCACCAATATATCATGGGTATGTCTGCTCCTTAAGTGGTCAAAAATCTGTGAAACCCTTTTAGCCTAGCATAAATGTGTAAATTTTGTAAAATTATATTGCAGGGCATGGAGTGTTTTTGAAATAACCTGACTGGTGGGAGCAGTGGTTCATGCTTGTAATCCCAGCACTTTGGGAGGCCAAGGTGGGCAGATCAGGAGTTCAAAAGCAGCCTGGCCAACATGGTGAAACCCCATCTCTACTAAAAATGCAAACATTAGCCAGTCATGGTGATACACACCTGTAATCCCAGCTACTCAGGAGGCTGAGGCAGGAGAATCACTTGAACCTGGGAGATGGGGGTTGCAGTGAGCTGAGATCGTGCTACTGCACTCCAGCCTGAGCAACAGATCCTGTCTCCAAAATGTAAAAAAAAAAAAAAAAATCTGACCTTGTATTGTTTTTGTTTGGTTGGTTGGTTTTTGGTTTTTTGGTTTTTTTGGGGGAGACAGGGTCTTTCTCTGTCTCCCAGACTGGAGTGCAGTGACATGATCTTGGGTCACTGCAGCAATTCTGCCTCCTGGGTTCAAGTGATTCTCCTGCCTCAGCCTCCTGAGCATCTGGGATTACAAGCACACACCACTATGCCCAGCTAATTTTGTATTTTTAGTAGAGACAGGGTTTCACCAGGCTGGACTTGAACTCCTGACCTCAAGTGATCTGCCTGCCTCAGCCTCCCAGAGTGCTGGGATTGCAGGCATGAGCCACCATGCCCAGCCTACATGTATTGTTACAACATATATTTGTCCTTACTTCTGTCATCTGATTTATGTTTTCTGTTTTTCTGGATTTTTTTTGTTTTTGCTGTTTTTCTAGTCTACTGTATTTTCTATATGGCTTGTCTTCAGTCATTTGGAAGGTATACATTACTTTTACTAGTTGTGACTTTTCTAATTTTGAGTAGCACTATTCAACTTCTATCTGTTGACTTTAGAAACGTAACTGTTGATTCTAACTGAAGATTAGGAAACAAATGCAATTAAACTGTACTTTTTAAAAATTCCTCTACTCTGTCTGATTTTTGTGGGCTTATTTGGCAGTTTTTTGCCCACCTCCATTTATTAAGGCTAAACTACGAATAGTTTTTCATTAAATACCTTTCTTTTCCAGAATATATGGTAAATATCTTCTGGTTTGTAATCCTAATTATCCCTGTGGCATAGGTGCAGAGGGCAATTCCAGTATTTCAACCTGTGCTTTCCCCACTTGTGGTGACTCAGTTTTAAAATCAAGTCCAGGCTGCATAAAGTGGCAGGCGGCGGGGGAGGGGTGCTGAGGAGGGATGCAAAACAGAGCTGAGACAGACGCTCTCAAGGGCATGCTCTAGCACCAAGGGTGAAGCTGTCCCTCTGTGCCTCCTCTCCCAGGGCCCAGAGTTGCTCACAGTGGCTCATCTTGTTAGTTGATGGACTTAGTGCTCCCATCTCAAGCCCTTGGTTTCTATTGCAGGGTTTCTTTGTAGGACAATGGTTCCCAAAGATTGGGCCAAGGAGGTGAACTAATGGGTACCAAACATGGCTCCAGAATGCATTTAATTCTATCAAATCCCAGCTAGCTTTGTGGCAGAAATTGACAAGCTGATCCTAAAATTCATGCAGAAGTACAAGGGACCCACACTAGTCAAAACACTATTGAGAAGAACAGAGGAAGGACTCACCCTTTGTGATTCTAAGATTTACTACAAACCTATGGTAATCAAGACTGTGTGGTGCTGGCAGAAGGATAGACATATAGATTGGTGGAATAGAACTGAGAGTTTGGAAATAAATCCTTACAGGTATTGATCGACTTACCACCTATGCAACTTACGACCATTTGACTTTACAACCACAATCGCTAGCCACGACTGCTCTGCGTCTGGCAGTGCAAACATTGCCCAGCTGGATACGACAGTGCAGACCAGCTTCCGGCAGCACTACCATCTCCACGTGCACATAGCCTACTCAACTTACGACCAAATCGTGTTACGACCGGTCCACGGTCCCGACCGTGGTCGTAAGTCGAGCACAAGCTGTATATTGATTCTTGACAAAGGTCTAAGGCAAGTCAGTGGGGGAAAGAATGGTCTTTCAACAAATGGTGTTGGCACACCTCGATATCCACATGTGGAAGAATGAAGTTGGACCCTTTCCTCACACCATATACACATATTAACTGTAAATGGATGGATCGTAGATCTACATGTAAGAGCTAAAACTATAGAACTCTTAAATAATGTAGGAGTAAATCTTTGTTACTTTGGGTTAGGCAAAGTCTTAGATATGACACCAGAAGCACAAGTGACAAAATAAAAAATAGGTGAGCTGGACTTCAAGAAGGTCCTTCGTGACTTCAGTGGACACTATCAAGAAAGTGAAAAGATAACCCACAGAAAAAGAGAAAATATTTGTAAATCTTATATCTAATAAGGTACTTATGTCTAGAATACATAAAGAGTTCTCACAAGTAAATAAAAGGAAAATGTTCTCCTTAAAAACAGGGAAAGTATCTGAATGGATGTTTCTCCAGAGAAGATAAACAAATGGCCAATAAGCTCATGAAAACATGCCTAGTATCATTAGTTGTTAGGGAAATGCAAACCAAAACATAATGGGACACCACTTTAGACCAGCTAGATAGCTAGAGTCAAAGAGCCTGAGAATAATGAGTATTGTTGGGGATGAGAGGAAATTGAGCCCTCACACACTGCTGGGGGTAATGAGAATGGTGCAGCCCCTTTGGAGGACAGTCTGGCACAGTTACCGTATGACACAGTAATTCTGCTTTGAGAGGAATGAAAATACATGTCCACACAAAAACTTGTCCACCAGTGTTCACAGCAGCATTATTCATAGGAGCCAAAAAGCAACAACCCACGTGTTCATCAACCAGCAAATGGATAAATAAAATGTGGTATATACATATGATGGGGTATTGTTTGACAGTAAAAAGGGATGAAACACTGGTATGTGCTACACCATGAATGAACCTTGAAAACATACTAAGTGAAGGAAGCCAGTTACAAAAGACCACATGGCATATGATTCCATGTATATGAAATGTCCAGAATAGGCCAATTCGCAGAGACAGAATGTAGATTAGTGGTTGCCTAGGGCTTGGTGGGAGAAAACATGGGGAGTGACTGCCAATGTGTATGGGGTTTCTTTTTGGGGTGATGAAAGTGTTCTAAAATCAATAGTGGTTATGGTTGAATTGTATACTTTCAGCATACACTTTAGATGCCTAAAATGTATGGTATAGTAATCACAGTGCCATAAAGTTGTTACATATTAAAAAGCATTGAACCGGCCATGCATCATGCTCATGGCTGTAATCCCAGCACTTTGTGAGGCCAAGGCAGGTGGATCACCTGAGGTCAGGAGTTTGAGACTAGCCTGGCCAACATGATGAAACCTCGTCTCTACTAAAAATACAAAAATTAGCCGGTTGTGGTGGCACACGCCTGTAATCCCAGCTACTTGGGAGGCTGAAGCAAGAGAATCACTTGAACCCGGGAGGCAGAGGTTGTGGTGAGCCAAGATTGTGCCATTGCTCTCCAGCCTGGGAAACAAGAGCAGAACACTATCT
>NW_016107933.1:436663-565842 GCF_001604975.1 Cebus imitator | reverse complement strand
GAAAGAAAGAAAGAAAGAAAGAAAGAAAGAAAGAAAGAAAGAAAGAAAGAAAGAAAGAAAGAAAGAAAGAAAAATTGAACCTTATAATGAAAAAAATGATTCTCTTTTCAATTGCATTTTAAACTCTCTGGTTGAGTCAAGGAAAGTTTCAGTTTGGTGCTTACAGATCTTGACTACCTCTGTACTACTTACTCATATCTATATCGAGAGAGAGAAGTGAGCGAAGGATAGTGGCATGGACTTTGAGGCGCAAGGAAAGCCCAGGGAGATGGGAAGACACTGGGGTATGCCCGGGGACAGAGGGCTGCTGGGACCCCATAGAAGGCCTTGCGTGGGGGAAGACGGCCTTGGCCTTTATTTTGTGGGAGTGGGTTTCTGGTTTTTGTTTTGGTTCTTTCTCCTGGCACTCTCCTTGGTCCAGTAGAGTTTTAGAAGGATAAGTAGTACCTGCCAATGTGTGCAGGATTTCTTTTTTGGGGTGATGAATAAACAAGATAAACAGTAATTCCTAGGTTACCCAGTTCAGCTCCTCAGTTTGCAGAAGAGGGAACTGGGGGCTGCAAGGGGACAGGACTGGCCATGACCGGATTGGAACCCAGGTCCCCTGGCTCCGCGTCCATTACTCACCCACCCTGCCTGCCTCGCCCTCCACCCTGCCTGCCTCGCCCTCCACCCTGCCTGCCTCGCCCTCCACCCTGCCTGCCTCGCCCTCCACCCTGCCCTTCAAAGTATAGTCTAGCTTTCCTTAGAACCTTGCTGGTCACGTGACTGTTGGGGCTCCTTGGTCCTGTCGGAAATTGTCTCTGGCCAGCTTAGGCCAAAAAAGAGGTTCCTGGAGTAAAGGTCTGTAGGGCCTGAAACCAGGTCCAGGGAAGGGTAGAGCGGCCAGGCAAAGTCATCAGGTTCTGGGGAGCTCAGGGGCAACTCTGTTGTGGTCACTGTGCTCAACAGAGCCCTGGAAGGCACAGAGCCCTCCTTGGCCTCCTTCCCAGAAGCCAAGGATGCCAGAGCCCAGAGTGTCCTGCATTCCTTGCCCTTCTTCTCGTGCCCCTCAGAGAATAGCACCTGCTTTGTCGGCCACCCACCAGGACCCTGAATTAGTTCTGGACAACGCTCCAAAACAGAGCCCTGGACAAGGGGGTTGCTCTCCCAGAGGAAGGAGGGGAGTGGCTGGCATTTCATGAGGACCCCATGTGCCCATCCCAAGCGTGAAGAGAGCAGAGGAGGCAGATGCTGTGCCACAAGGATGTCCCACAGACTGACCCGTGCAGAAGCAGATGCTCCAGGGGTCAAGAAGCATAGAGGAGGAACCAGAGGAGATGCAGCGCGAGGACAGCTGTTTCCCAACCCCACAGACTGCTCCTGCCCGCTGGTGTCCATTCAGAAAAGTGGAAAAGTCAGTATGTGAAATCCTCTGGGATGCTGAATGGTGAAGGAGCCCACAGTGGTGAGGACAGAGTGGCTCAAATCCCACTCAATGATATATCCCACTCCTGAGGGGTCCAGCCGCCTTCCAAGAAAGCTCCCAAGGTTTTTAGGACCTCCCTAGGGAGCTGTGAGGGACAAGAGAGAGCCCAGGCAGGCTCTGTGAGGAGACACCCTGGGAGCTGCAGTCCTATGCAGCTCATCCTGTGAGACCATCGTTCCTAGGCAGCTCTGAGAGCTTGGGAGGCTGCCTGGCCATTGCCCCGCTGCCCAGCAGAATCTCCCACATTCATTACCAAAAGGAAGAAGGCTAGAAAGAATCGTGGAGTTAGAATACTTTCAGGAATGGGAATCTTAGCAGATGCCAGCATTTGGGGCACTCCTTTGGTGTGTGCCCATGCTGTGTGTGTATTTCAGAGGGAGGTGAGTTTGAGGGCCGCAAGTCCCTGCTGCCTTGTCCCTTGGCGAAGTCTGGGTTCCTCTGCGCATGGACCTTTGTGCTTCCTCTGCTTTGTGCTTTCTATACTTGATTGTCACCACTGCAATCTTGACACACACCTGACAGTCTGTGCCAGAGGTTGACAAGGTTGAGTGACAGACCAGGTCCCAGTCATGCACAGGTGGGAGACTGCTGATGCCTGCAGCTGTGGCTTCCATGGGAGGGGCAGTAAGGACCAGCCAGCCTGGGAGCTCTGCAGAGGGGAAGAGGATGCATGCTTGTGTTTCCCATGAACCCCTAACTTTCAGGGTGTCCGTGGTTGAATACTTGAAAATTCAAAGTAACAGAGGAGAGCTGTTAAGCCTTTGGATCTTTATAAATTTTTAATTTCTAGCCATTTGTAGTTACTTTACCATCAATCCAACTGCAAAGGAACAGGTTCTATAGACAGATGAGGCAGGGCAGGCATTGTATAACTCACCAGGATCTGAATGCTGACAACTTGATTTGATGACTCAGGTACTGCCAGGTTCTGAGCCCCTGTGGTGGCACCTGAGGGTCTGGGACAAAGCCCTCCCCATGATCCTTCCTCTGTCCCCCAGGGGAGAACCTGATTGGGTTTGCCAGACATCCACAGACATCAAGAGCAGAGCAGGACTCACACTGAGAGCTGTGTGGGGGGTCAGGGTGCCAGTCTTTCCGCAAGACCCCAGGCTGGACAGCAGTGGGACACACAGGCCACCAGCAGGCTCCCAGCTGAATGTGCTTCAGCTTAGTGTGCTTCAGGAGGTTCTTTCATATTTATTGAATGGGGAGAGGAAACTGATTCTAATTAATAAAAATTACATGTAAAAACAGATACACTTGCCACTGGCAGCAAGAAAATCAAAGTCCTGGAAAAAAATGCAGCAAAACATGGCTCACATTTTGTGCCTTGCTCTCCCGTCAATTTTCTTCTGTTTTTTAGACAGATCATTCCTGGGATGCATACTAAAGTGTTGGAAAATCAGGGGATAAAATGATCTCTGCTTCTTTCGTGAAGTGCCCCCTGCCCCAAGCATTATTCTGGCCCGTGGTCTTGGCAGGATGTCAGCTGATGGTCTCGGGTGGTCAGCCCTTGGTCTCGGAGCAGGTACCACCATATTCTTCAGTACAGCATGTGTGTGTGCATTGCACAGTAGTCAACAGAGATGGACGGGGCTGGGGAGCATGTCAAGCGTCTCTGAGAATGCTATCGCTTGGAGGCCTCTGGCTGGGTGAGGAAGTCTGAGCCCAGGCCCTACTTCAGATGGACCCCAGTGTGCTCCCACGCCCTCCGGGGAATCGCCTGCAAGGGTGCCCTGCCAGGAAGCAAGGCCCAGGGTAGTATCAGATGGAGTCAGTGCCATTGAATCAGCCCAGTGATTGTCCTCAGGGAGGCAGCCAGGGAAGGGAGCCTGACCCCCAGTGGGCAGGGAGACCCCAAACTGTCTCCCAGGTTGCTCCAGCCAGAGGGTACTGCCCCTCACCAGGCTGAGCCTGGCCTCAGTGTCACACTAGGCTCCTCCAGAATAACCCCAGAGCCTCAGGACTTTGGCATCAATGGCTCCTGGCCTGGGCTGCAAGCTCCCCCAAAAGAAGAAGGGGCTGCCCTAAAGGGTCCTCAAGCCCCAGTATCCTGCCCTAATTGGCCCAATTGGCCCAGTCTGGCCCAGGGGCCTATCTGGGAGATGCCCTTTCCACATAGGTGTGGGCTCAGATTCCTAAAACTGTGTGTCCCCAGCAGGCCGTCTGCCCATCTGGGCCTCAGTTTCCTCATTTGGAAAGTAAGCTGGCTGGATGACGTCACATGGGTGGAGGCATGGCCTGGTCCTCAGTGGCTCACAGGCTGCATATGCTCCTATGTGACTGTGCACAGGAAGGGACAGCCAGCCTCATACACAGGCGAGTCACTGGACGCTTGGGGAGGTTGGCAACTTGCCTGAGGTCACCTGGCCAGACAGAAAGGGTTCCAGGAACTCAGACTTCACACTCCAGGACAGCTTGCCTACTGCTGCCCCAGGGTTAATTCTTGCCCTTCCTCAAATGAGTTTCAGTAATAAGATGGATTTGCGGCACCAGCCCCTATACCACACACCGGGACCGTCAGTGCTGGGCCCTCCCACTCCTGCGCTAGTAAACACTGTCCCCCCATGCCAGTGGACACGGACGGCTGTGGCCTCCCCACCAGCCTGCTCAGTGCCTCCCTTAGAGGATGTGGCCTGCAGCTTTGGGGTCATCGGTTCATTCATCTCACAGGCATCTGCTGAGTCCCTGCCAGGCATGGTTGGGCCCTGAGACCCAGGAATGAGTCAGAAGCGTGGGACCTGCAGGTTTCCCACCCCCGTTCCCTCTCCTTCCACAGCCCTGGTGACCTCCTTCCCCGACCCCTGTCTTGCTCCGGTAACTCTGGTTCCCGCTGCCTCCTTGGCCTCCTCCCCAGACGCCAAGGATGCTGGAGCCCAGAGTGTCCTCAGCTCCTTGCCCTTCTTCTCATGCCCCTCAGAGAACAGCACCTGCTTTGCCAGCTACCCACCAGGACCCTGAATTAGTTTTCTGTGGCTGCTGTAAGGAACTGCTTAAAACAGCAGCAATTCATTCTCTCACAGTTCTGAGGCCAGAAGTCTGAAGTCAGTATAACCTGGCCCAAATCCGGTGTCAGCAGGGCCTTGTCCCTCTGGAGGTTCCGGGGTATGGGGGGGAAACTTCCTGGCCCTTGGCAGCTCCTGGGGGCTCCCAACATTTCTTGGCTTGAGGCCACATCGCTCCAATCTCCAAGGCTGGTATATGGCATCCTCCCTCTCTGCCCATGGCCTCGTCCTCTGTGTATCTGCCTAATCTCCCTCCAGTCCCCCGAATAAGGAAGTGGGCAAGCTACTACACTCAGGACTCAGCCATCCCCAGAGCTGACCTAATCACACCTGCAGAATCCTTTTCCACCATGTCCACTACCATCACAGCTGCCAGGGATGGGGGCCTGGGTAACTTTGGGGGCCAGTTTTTTAGCCAGCCACAGACCTGGACGCCCACCTGGGTGCTGCCTCCTCCCTCCCATCTGAACAGGATCTACCCCACCACGGTCTGTCCGTGCTGTGCCTCAGCTCCCGCAGACCTGCCATTTGTCCCTGCCATTTGTCCCATGCTCTGGTCTGGACCACTACCCCTCTCCCAGATGCCTGCAGCTTCTTCCCCTCAGGACCCCAGAGCCATTTTTGTTCCACAGCCCATTTCCCCAAGAAACCCTGGGCTGCCTGCAACCCTCTCTCACTGGCCCCCTGAGTGGCAGGCCACCCGGCACTGTGCCCTTGATGCTCCTGTCTACCCACCTGGTCAGCTCTTCCCACCAGCTGTGCTCCATCCGCCTCCCCAGCCCTGGCATGTGCACTTTCCCCTGTCTGGAGCACTGATCCTCTCCATGATTCTGCCTGGCCAGCACAAAGGTTTTCGGTGGGTTTGGGTAGATGTCACCTCCTGCGGGAGGCCTCCTTCATTCCTGAGCCAGGCCTGATGCTGGGCTTGTGTTCCTCCAGGCCCTGCACTTCCACCAGCCCCTGCCTGTTAGCAGCACCGAGGCTTCCTGGTGGAGGGCCTGTGTCATCCACTGGCTTCTGAGGGCCCTGGCTGAGTGTGCTGCGGCACATCTCCATCCTCCCTCAATATACTTGACGCTAGGGGTAGCCATCAGCAGGCCCTAGGGGGGACACTGAGTGCACCTTGGTCACAGAGGCTCCTAGCCAGTGACAATGCTCACCAAGCACCTCAGGGGCCAGGGAGAAGGAGGGCAGCTCCTTTGCCACTCTGATCCCTGCCCCAGCCAGGATGATGATGTGGCAGAGGCCATTCAAGTTACTTTTCTGCACTTCCAGATGGCAGATGCCGGGGCTGCCCACTGGAAGGCACACTCCTGACTGGACAGGGGGCCCTAGCCAGTGCCAGCTAAGCTGGAGCATGGGTGGGTGCTGGAAATGCCAGCTTTTTTGATTTTCAAGAGAGTATGGAAATCTGATTGTTTATGTGAACTCTCCTGTTTCTTAAGTTTGAGCAACTAATTCAAGCTTTTAAAATCCCCTGCATGGGTCATTAAGCGTGTACGCTAACGGAAGCACTGAAGGCTGGACACAGTGTGAGCTTTCAGCGTGAGACCTTGGTTTATGGATAATGGACCAAAAGATAAAAGCGTGGGAGCTGGAGTGACCATGGGGCAGGTGGACCTGGCAGGGCCAGCAGGCTGGATGGCAGGGGAGGGCAGGGGAGGTGAGGGGGGGCTGCATCAGGTCTTGAAGAGAGAACACAGGTTTACCAGATGGCCAAGTGGGGGGTGGGGTGGTGGGGGAGGGAGTGGGAATTCCTAAGTTGATGGCATGGTGGGTTCAAGGGCTGGGGGGCTTGGCAGGGTGCACACAGCCCAGTGAGGAGTATGGGGTGTGTGAGCCACTGGGGGCCAGGACGGCAGGGCAGGCCAACAGCCTGAATGCCAGCCTACAGACAGCCTGAGTCCCAGCAGAAATGAGAACCCAGCGAGGAGTTTGCAGCAAGGGAGGGTGCTCGCTGCCCTTGGGGGTGGCAGGGGCACCTACAGTTTAGCTGCCTGTAGAGTCTGGGCTGGTGGCTGACACAGATGGGGGAGACATGAGGGGGGCAGTAGGGACTGACTGGAGCCAGCTGCAGGGGCGTGTGTTCCATCCAAGACCTGCAGTGGTCAGAGCCTGCGCCTTCTGAGGAAAGCTGGAATTCCATGTTCGAGACATGGAATCCATCATTCTGCGTGTTAGTTTCAGAGACATGGAATTCCATGTTCAAGACTTGGAATCCATCATTCTGTGTGTTAGCTTCAGAGACATGGAATCCATCATTCTGCGTGTTAGCTTCAGAGACATGGAATTCCATGTTCAAGAAATGGAATCCATCATTCTGTGTGTTAGCTTCAGAGACATGGAATCCATCATTCTGTGTGTTAGCTTCAGAGATATGGAATCCATCATTCTGCGTGTTAGCTTCAGAGACATGGAATTCCATGTTCAAGAAATGGAATCCATCATTCTGCGTGTTAGCTTCAGAGACATGGAATCCATCATTCTGCGTGTTAGCTTCAGAGACATGGAATTCCATGTTCAAGACATGGAATCCATCATTCTGCATGTTAGCTTCAGAGACATGGAATTCCATGTTCGAGACATGGAATCCATCATTCTGCGTGTTAGCTTCAGAGACATGGAATACATCATTCTGTGTATTAGCTTCAGAGCTTTAAAAATATTGTTCGGCCCAAATGGAACATGTCTGTGGGCAGATCAGTCACTGGCTGATCGTTTTCACCTTTGTCGTGGACTCTGGGCTCCCGGGAGCAGGGGTAGCACTTGGCTGCCACTTTGGTGGGTGCCCTCCTGGGGACACGCACAGGCCCACAGCCACACTTGAATGTTTTCAGGCTTCTCTGGAAGGTTACGACTTTATAAACACAGTAATTTTTCTGAAAGCAGAGAGGGTTGGCATACAGGGGTGGGACGACCCAGGCAGAGGCCCTTTCCTAGACAGGGTGGGAGAGGATGGGGGCCCTCTGGGGCCACACGTTCATTCCCTCCCGCCAGCCCAGGGTTCAAGCTGAGCACTAGCTGGGGTGCAGGGCAGGGTGGGAGGTACTGCCCAAAGGGGTCTCCTCGCTGCTCCCCTTCCTTGGTCTGCTCACCTTCCTTGGTGCTAGAAATCTGATTGTCTTGTGTTTGCCCCACAGGCTGGTCTGATCCGGACGGAGGAGGAGGAGTTCTTCATCGAGCCCTTGGAGAAGGGGCTGGCGGCACAGGAGGCTGAGCAAGGCCGCGTGCACATGGTGTATCGCCGGCCACCCACGTCCCCTCCTCTAGGGGAGCCACAGGCCCTGGACACAGGTGAGGCTACTGCAAGTGGGCAGGCTGTGTAGAGAGAGCCCTGGCTGAGGTCCTGGTCCCCAGGGGAGCATCCCAGAGACCCAGGCACCTCTCTGCTCAGCCTGCTGAGGCTGAGCCCTGGTCTCAGTGGCTCAGGAATGGGCCAGCTGCCTGGCTGACTTTAGGGTGTAGCAGGGCTTCTGGGTCTGGGGCCTCTGCTCTGGGTGCATGTGGGTGACAAACAGCCCAGGCACCTGTGCCTTCAGGTCTGGGGCCTCCGTGGTGCGCTACAAAGGCTGTCCAAGGGTCCATCTTCTAAGGGTGAGCAAGTGCCATGGAGCAGGGGAGGCCCAGACCAGGTCTCAGTCCAGTGCCTGTGTCTCTGAGTCTGCCCACGAAGAGGACTCCGGTGCCCCAGGCCATGCCTCTCCTGCCTCTGTGTGGCCGTGGTCCCTGGGGTGGTGCCTGTGGTAGGTCCCAATCTTCACCTGGCTGCTCAGGGAGAAAGGCCCTGTGTGCTCTTTCTGGATCCTGGAGGCGTATGCCCCACAAAGACTCTGGAGGTCCTCCCAGCAGCCTCAGTAGTCTCTGCACAGACTCACTGGCTTCTGTCTTTTTCAACCCAGAACCCATGTGTGCTCTGGGCCCAGAAACGTGAAAGGAGCTGCCAGGTGGCCATGGTGACAGTTCCTAGCTGTCGCCTTAGATCTGGCCTCACTGTGCCAGCCCACACCTCCCTGCATCCCCCAATCTCTGGTCCTGGATTATGGTGAAGCCAGGGTCGGGGTCTGATGTGGTTCTGCAGGCTCATAGTTCTCAGGGTCCTCCATGTGGTCAGGGCCGCCTGGCCTTGGGGAGTGGGAAGCTGTGAGCTCAGCCCTTGGCCTCCAGTCGCCCAGAGTCAGGCATACCTGCATGTTCACAGAGAGTGCTGCAGGGGCCTGAGCTGGGCCAGCCCCCGGGCTGTGATTGACTGAGCTACTCCTGTCACTCCACAGCAGCCCTGCCTCATTTACTGTAGGTCTCTCTCACTTCCTAGCTTAACAGATAAATTTGGTACAGCCTGGCCAGGGCACAATTCTAATTTCATGAAATGGCATCAGATACCTTTGCAAAGAAATTGGTCCATCAGGAAGCACAATGTGCTCTGGAGCCAATCAGTGCAACCAGTGGCCCTTATTCCCTGGTGACAAATCGGCACCTGCTATGCTGCAGGCAGCTGGGCCACCGGCCACTGCCTGCCCAGCCTTTTCTATCTGTAGTCTCAGTCTCGACTACCCATTCCCACCATTGGGCTATTCTGCAGGAAAAAAGGGGAGTAGTCAAGGAGGACAAACATAAAATGAGGCTGAGAAAGTGCCCCAGACCTGGGGTCAGGGCCCCAGTTTTGCTCCTTGCTAGCCTGCAGCCTTTAGGCAAGCCCAGTGGGGGTTGCAACCCCTGTGTCCCTGAGAGCTCAGGGGCTGGCCACTTGGTGCTGTGGGCTTGGTGCTTCTGGGCTGGCCTCTCCTGGAAGATTCACGGTGGTTCTGGGGGCCTCTGCTCAGGCAGGATGAGCTGGCTGGATGCCCTTTGTCATGTCTCTGATCCCACATTCCATATGGCACTTGTCTTCTTGAACATGGCAGCCCTTCAGCCCACAGCCTGGCCGGCCTTGCCTTATTTTCTGGACTTCTGGTGTTTGGCATCTTCTACTGAATCTTCCCTCCCCCCCGACCCCCAATCCACATATCTTTAATGAGAACTTGAAATTCAGAACACAGGAAAGGAATTTCAAACTCAGAATAAGCCAGAAACCATTGGTCTTAGAAGATGCTGGGTGAGGCCAGCTGCCAGGTCAGGGGTGAGGCTAGGCTAGAAGGTGCGGCTTTGGTAATGGGCTGTGGGGGAGGAGCTGAGCCTGTCCAGCCTGAACTCTAGGCCTCCGGCCCAGGCTGCAAGCCCGGGGTCTCCAGCTGAGAGCCCAAGCTGTGGGTATGGGCGTGGGTCTGGGGCTATAGATCCAGATCCCAGGCCTGGGGGCTGGGGCCAAGTCCCCTATGCCAAATGTTCCTGTCTGGTGTCGGCATGACCCTGCGTGAGGGGCTCCGGCCTTCAACGAGCTAGCCCCTGCTCCACGCATCTAATCATTCCCGTGCAGCCCTGGGCTGAGGTGGACACGCTGGCTGGAAGGGCACCAGACACAGTGAGTGCTGGAGCTGGGTGGAGGGCCCACGGTGACCTCAGGTGTCCAGCTTTCTATCTGCCTGGGCCTTTTCAGGGCCCAGAGTGGCAGCTGGGAGATACATATAAGCTGTGTCCTGTGGCCAGGCATGGTGATGGGCACAACCTGCCTGGCACAGAAGTCCAGGACCTGGGTACAAGGCTGTGTGTGTGTGTGTGTGTGTGTGTGTGTGTGTGTGTGTGTGTATGTAGGGGACCCTTTCTTC
Organism: Cebus imitator; assembly: GCF_001604975.1. Taxonomy (NCBI): domain Eukaryota; kingdom Metazoa; phylum Chordata; class Mammalia; order Primates; family Cebidae; genus Cebus; species Cebus imitator. The sequence goes on along the minus strand of NW_016107933.1, from coordinate 555,667 downwards.
TTGTGAATTCTGAGAGAACCCTGATATATCAGTGAGGCCCTGACGGAAGCTGGCAGGAGATGCTGGCTGGCAGTTTCTTCCTGCCTCCCCAAAAGCAACTTCTGGAAGTGACTGTGAAGCACCCTGCTCTTTATCAGTGGGATGTTCTGCAGGGAAGGTGACACACCTACCCTGGGTGTCCCAGTGTGGGGCGGGCACCTGTCTGGGTGACAGGATCTCCCTACAGGGCTGGGGATGCCTCTTCCTCAGGGTTGCTGAGACCGATGTCCTGTTTTCCTTGAGAAGCCCACGGGCTGCCCAGGGTAATCTTAGGGGCCCATGGAGCCTAAAGGAGTCATTTTCACTAATAGCCCCTGTCATCCAAGATCAGTTGCTGGGTTGCAGATTGCCTGGGGAAACAGATGAAAAATGACAGTTTTTACACATTTCACAGACTCAGGCAGTAGGTGAGTGTGTGCGTTGGGCAGCTTAGGCATACCAGTGTCACCCTCTGCTCAGGAGAGGGTGTTAGGAGGGGCAAGGGGGCGAAGAAGTGAGGAGGGTCCTTTTCTCTCCTCTCCGGCCATGCCTGCCTTGGCAGAAGGCTCCTGCTCAGTGCTGCTGGCCTGGGAGCCTGGCCGGGACCAGAGGCAGAGCTCTGAGGCTGGGTGGCCTTTTGGCAAGAGGTGGCTGAGGTGCTCCCCAGACATTCTGACAGGTGTCTGGAATCCCTGTTCTCTGCCCTTCCCAAGACCAGCTCTGTGCCCAGGGACCCTGTGCTGGGGTGCAGAGGTGGGTGCCCTGGGGCACTGTCCTCTCTTGTGTGCGAGCATCTCATTCTGTGTGGGGCTGTTGAGGAGGGAGCACCAGGGAGCTTGAAAAAATAGAAATGTTCATATGATTTGTCTCTCTGTCTCCACGTGAATCTCATCTTGTAACTCCCATAATTCCCACATGTTGTAAAAGGGACCCAGTGAGAGATGAATGAGTTATGGGGGTGGGTCTTTCCTGTGCTGTTCTTGTGATAGTGAATGAGTCTCATGAGATCTGATGGTTTTAAAAACAGAAGTTGCCCTGCACAAGCTCTCTCTCTTTCTCTCTTGCCTGCTGCCATGTGAGATGTGCCTTTCACCTTCTGTCATGATTGTGAGGCCTCACCGGCCATGTGGGACTATAAGTCCAATAAACCTCTTTCTTTTATAAGTTGCCCAGTCTCAAGTATGTCTTTATCAGCATTGTGAAAACAGACTAACACAAATGTATTCTCTCACAGCTCTGGGGCCAGAAGTCTGAAATGAGTCTCACTGAGCCAATATGAGCAGGGCTGTGCTCCCTCCAGAGGCTCCAGGGGAGAATCTGTTTCTAGCCCGTCCCAGCTCCTAGGGGCAACCAGCCTCCCTTGGCTTGTGTCCACATCATGCCAATCTCTGCCCCTGGGTCATATTGCCCCTCCTCTTCTGTCGGTATCACTGTGCCTTCACAGAGAAGCCAACCCTGATGCTGACACTGGGGGCCTGTCTTAGCCTTCCAGAGACTGAGCTTGAGATTCTATGCAGGTTGCCACACAGTGAGAAAGATCCCGAGTCATGCGTTGGGCATCTGGTCTCTGTTTCAGACACATAGTGCCATCTGCAGAAAGTCAAGACAAGAGCTGCAAACTCAGAGGCTTGCAGGGCCTGCCAGGCAATGCCAACAAGGATGGCGGTGGAGGAAAAAAAGATAATTGCACCCACCCTCGGCCTGGTTCATTTCCTTCCTTTTGATAGAAACATGGACAACCAAGAATACACCTCCACTAAAAACAAATAGCAGCAGGAATGCAGCCACACATGGTGTCCGGCCCCGGCCTTGCCATGGGCACAGGGCATCTGGGGGACCCTGCACGGAGGGACAGCCCCTCCTCAGCTCCTGTGACTTCAATCTGGTAGAAATGTGGGTCTGGTGCAGCTGAACATCCTATCAAGAGAATCTAGATATCAGAATTTTTATGTGAACTTTCCTGATGTTAAAATGTGGCTTCAAATTTCTGGAAAGAGAGGATGAACGGAGAGGGCTCCCGGAATCCCGCACTGAGGTGCTGAACTCAGTGCGTTGGTGACAGCTGACTTGGCAGGGCCCAGGTCAGCCCAGGAACAAGAGAGCCCCTATCACCCAGGAGAAGCCCAGGCCTCAGGGGTCTGGGAAGTCACTCAGGAAGTGCCTGGCTGGAGACACAGAGACAGGCCCAGGCACAAGGACGCTGGCCAGGTCCAGGGCTCAGGCTGTAAATCCAGCCAAAGGCCTCTTTCCACAGAGGCCATCACATCAGCTCTCTGCCTCCAGCCCTGCACACCCAGTGGGAGCTCTCATGCCTGGAGTCCCCTCCCATGCCCACTATATGGACCAATCACAACACAGCCCCCCATCGGCCACCTGTGCTTTCTGTGATGCAGAGGCGGAAGCATCCTCTGTCCTCCTCTGTGGGCTGCTTTCCCAGGGCTCCCCTGGCCTGGCTTTGGGACAGAGGAGGGGCAAGTGCTTCCCATCCTGGGGAACTGCTACCAGGCTGCTGTGCCGCATGCCCCGCTGGGCTGAAAGAAGAGAAGTCAGACAGCTCTGTGCCAGTGACCTTGGCTGCCTCCACCCCAGAGGTGCCAAGCTTCTGCCCGCTGATGTCAAGCTGCAGTGTCCTCCCTGATGAGCAGAGGAAACACAACACCAAGGGAGCCTCTTGGACACCAAGGGAACCTCTTGGCCTTGCTGTGCCGAGGAACGCCCACCAGGGGATAGAGGACAGGCGCCGGCGCTGGGCAGCTCTTCCATGTGGCTGAGCATGGCTGCCACCTGCAGCCCACAGCCAGCCCTTCCCCACCAGGCCAGGAAGAGCCCCTCCTGACCCAGTCTCCACGCTGTTACTTTGCCTTGAGTTGGGTAGTTTTCCAGGCTGCAAGGGGAGAGTGGGCACAGGAGGAGACCTCTGGCCTGAGAGCGTCCCCTGGGTGTGTAGGGCCCAGGGCTGGAGGCAGAGAGTTGATGTGGTGGCCTCAGCCCTGGGTCCTGCACACCCAGGGGACACTGCAGCCTTGAATGACCCAAGGTGGGGATGGCGCCCTCCAGGCAGCAGGCAACTGGCAGCTGCCACAGAGTCTGACCAAGAGTTGTGTGTTTCAGCAAGCTCATGCTGGTTGCAATGTGAGGGAGGCAGTGTGGGGGGCTGGAGCAATGGGATGGGGGAGAGAGGAGCTCTGTCCCAGCAGGCCACAGGACCAGGGAGCAGGCGAGACTCATTCACTCAGGGGCAAGCAGGTAGCCAGTCCGCTGATGCAGAAGATGTGAGGCCGGGCCCGGTGAGGGCAGGGGGGCCCAGGATGGGGCAGGAGGGCTGTGTGCTTTGTTGCGGGGGGTGCAGATTTGCTGAATGCCAGGTCAGGGAGCCTTTCTGCCCTGTGGCTGTTGATATCCATCTCAGCTTCCTGCGGCTGCTGTAACAAGTTACCCATACCTTAGTGGCTTAAAACAGCACACATGTATTCTCTCACAGCTGTGGAGTGCAGAAATCCGAAATAGGCTTTTAGGGGCTAAAATCCAGGTGTTGGCAGGGCTGCTTCCTTCCGGAGGCTCCAGGGCAGAATTCCTGGCCTCTCCCAGCTCCTGAGGGCTGCTGGCCTTCCTTGGCTTATGGCCACATTGCTGCAGTCGCTGCATCCCTGGTCGCTGGCTTCCCCTCTTCTATATCCAGCTCTCCTTCTTAGAAGGACACTTGTGATTACATTTAGGGCCCTCTGGGACCATCCAGGTTACTCTCCGCATCTCCAGATCCCTAATTTAAATCCCTAATTTATATGCAGAGTCTTTTCTGCCATATAAAGTAATGGTCACAGGTTCTGGGAATTAGGAGGTGGACATGGGGGTCATGATTCAGCTGATGTGTCTAAGTGTTGAACCTTGGGTCCTAAGGGAGAATGGAGAGAGGCCTTTGGCTGGATTTGCAGGCTGAGCCCTGGACCTGGCCAGCGTCCTTGTGTCAGGACCTGTCTCTGTGTCTCCAGCCAGGCACTTCCTGAGCAACTCCCCAGACCCTGGAGGCTTGGGCCTCTCACGTGGTGATAGGCGCTCTCTCGTCCCCAAGTTGGCCTGGGCCCTGCCAAGCCACTGTTGCCGACTCACTGAGTTCAGCGCCTCCGCGCTGCCGGATTCCTGGAGCCCTCTCCCTTCATCCTCCTTTTCCGCCCCGGGAAACCCCAGGAGAAACAGTGATTGTGAAACCCGAGGCGGCTCTGGGAGGCGTGCTTCAGGGCTGAGCGCACCCTTGGCAGACACCGCGGCGCTCCTGTCCTCGTGCGGACCGGGCCCTTGGGATGCTGTTGGAGATGCCAGTGTGGTGATGTGGCCCACGCGGAAGGGGTGGGCGGGGGCCGGCGCTGGGAAAGCCGAGGAGGCTGCACATTCTCCAGGCTAGAGTTGCCTGAGGTCAGGCGAGGAGAGCAGGAGGAGCCAGCTCCCAGGCCCGGCCTGCTTTCTTGCTGGGGTCTGCTGCTCAGGAGCCCTGCCCTGTAGACGCTTCCCACCCCCTGGGCTGCAAAGGCAGAAGCGAGGCTTGCAGCCCCAACAAGGGCTCAGCACCCCCTTATCCCGCAGGGGAGACATGCCAGGGTATGCTCCCCCTCCACGGCGTCTGGGCCTGGCAGTCTGCCTGACAGCCCCCCACGTGCACAGCTCCTCCCCTGCGTCTCCATCTCCGACATAAATTTAGTCCCTGCGTCTCAGGCCTGCCCTTCCCCCACTGCCTCTCCCCTCCCAACAAGGGTTCTGTTTCATGGGTGGAGCTGACCAGGTGAATGTGGCTGACAAGGGCCTGGATCTTTGGTGGAGCACCGTGGGAGGGGGGTGACAAGCGGGATCTGGAGGATGGTGGCCTTGGCCCCGGCTTGGCTGCAGCCCCAACTCAGGTACAGGGGACAGCTCTTGAAGACTGGCCAGTGGTTCTGAGGAGCTGCATTAGGAAGGGCTGATCCCACGACTGCTCCCAGCACGAGGTGGGTGGATGGGTGGGGTGGGCAGGGGGCAGTTTGGTGCAGGGGTCAGTGTGCCCAGCTCCACCTGGCACGCTGTTGTGCCAGCTCACTGAGGGGCCACGGCAGCTTACCCAGCCTCTTGAGGTCTCAGTGTCTTCTGCTATACAAGGTGCAGTGGCACGGGGCTGTTGGAATTACACAGGACCCAGGGCACCAGCCCTGTGCTCACTGCGGCACTTGCTGAGGCTCTCCAGCCTCCTTTCCCTACTCGGCCTCCGGTCTTCCACAGACACAATGAACTGATACTTTCTTTCCTTCCCTTGGATCTGTGTTAGGAATGTCATCCAATGAGCTTTTCTGGTTATCACCATGCAAGGTAACCATGCCTGGCCGGCAGACAAGACACGGCTCAGGGGTGAAGCTGTGATCTGCTCAGAGGGGCATCTGGCGATGGATTAGCAGCTGTGGGCTGGGCACGCCCTCTCTTTTCAGTTCCCCAGCACAGCAGAGGCAGGATCCTGGGAGAGAGGCGATGGTTCCAGGGCAATTTTTCATGTCGGTGACATCTGCGCCTAGGATGTAGGAGCCTGCTGGCTGGGGCAAGGTTGGGGCAAGGAGCAGTGGCATCAGCTTTGGACCCAGGCGAGGCTCCTTTCATGCCCTGGGTGCCCCATGGATGACTGTGAAAGAGACACGGGCATAATGGGGGCAAAGGGACTGCATCCCATGGTGGGTCCCCAGACAGAGGCCTCTTGGGGATAGAGAAGGGTGGGGCGACAGGTGAGAAGTGTTGGGCACCAGCATCGGGGCTGCAGAGGCAGCTGGAGAGATGTCTGAAGGGGACAAGAAGCTCTTCCCCAGCAGCAGCGAGGACAGGCCTGGCTCAGAAACTGCATCTGGGCCCGAGGTACAAACTCTGCCAGTTCGTGCCAGCCAGAGGCCTCTGAAACAGGCCCCATCTCCTCTCAGAATTCTCTTCAGGTCGGCAGACACATCAGCCAGCTCCAAGCCTGAAATATTTTCTATAAAAATTTTCAATTTTCTTTGACCCATTTCTCTTTGAAATTAATCCCAGGCAGCGCTGTGTTCTGGGCCCTGGAGGAGCTCTGGGCTGGGGAAAAGGTCGCTCAGTCAGGTAGTGCTGGTGTCTGCCGCCCCTCTCTTCTGGCTCCATTTTTCTCTCCTGTCTCACCCCCTTTTGTGTGCCTGTGCACATACACATTTGGAACATGGGCTGGATTCTTCGGCTGGGATGTCTCTCTCAGAGCTCTTGACTTGGCCCCATTGGCCTGGGCTTGCCCTGGGATGTAGGGAGCACCATGAGCAAAGCTGGTAGAGAACCTGGCCAGGAGCACAGCTGGCGCCTCCCACACCTCCCATCCCCACCTGGCAGGATGGTGGTGCACACCCAGAGAGAGCTGGCAGGGCAGGACAGGAGGTGACCTGGGTGCTGGGCCTGGGGGCTGGTGCTGGTCTGGTTGGGAAAAGACTGGGCTCCTGAGTGCCATGCGGGTTCAGTAATGCCCAATAATAATGCTGTTCCCCAATTAGGAGGAGACTAAGACTCAGAGAGGGAACCTTGCCGGCTGCCCCGAGCGTGTTCTTCTTCATTCATTCCTCACGTTCCCGATATGGGTCCATTGTGTGTCTGGGGCAGGACTAAGGCCGGGGTTGCAGCTGCAGAGGAGCCTGATCCAGTCCCTGCTGTCTGGGCTTACAGCCCAGCAGGGAAGACGCAGTGAGAAAATGCTTGCAAACAGTGGAGTATCCCGTGAACACAGTAAAACAGGGTGAAAGGGCCGTGTGAGAGGGCAGGTAAGGGAGGGAGGTGCCCCAGGTTGGTGGTGATGGGAAAGCCCAGCCCCGGGAATGGTGTTCCAGGCAGAGGGAACAGAGCACACAGGAGCCCTGAGGCTGGAGTTACCACAGTGTATCCAAGGGGCAGAAAGAGGAGTGAGTGCCTGGAGCTGAGGACATCACGGGGGAGTGGGAGGCGCGTGGGTCTGGGAGAGATGGGTAGGACTCATCACCTTGAAGGGACAGTTGTGGTGCAGGGTGGGAATTCATTCTCTGTGCAATGGGAGGCCTTTGGAAGGCTTTCAGTGGAGAGGGTGGAAGCAGGGAGGCCTCCTAGTGACAGGTGGCGGTGCCCATGCCAGTGGGGTGGAGCCAGTGGGTTCAGGATGTGTCTGAGGTGGAGCTTCCAGGATGCGGTGTGAAGGAAGGAATCAAGGACATGTCCTGCCCCTGAAAGGTGACGTGGCTGGGAGGCTGGCTGGTGGCATGAGGCTGGCTGGGCAGGTATGCTGGTAAGCGTGGCAGGTGAGGTGGCCTGGGCCAAGTGCAGGAGCCAGAATTGGCACCCAGTGCTCTGACTCCACAGCTGCCCGCTTGTACTGCTCTGCACTGCCCTGGCCCAGAGGGAGGAAAGAAGGGGTACTGAAAAAAGATGCAAGGGTACTGTCTTTCCCAGAAAGGAAAGTGCCAAGGCCAAGACTCATGCGCTCCCAGACTCACAGGGCGGAGACAGGAGCCCCCGATGCAGCTCCACAGGCAGCGAGGCTCTGGGACACACTGGCACCTCCCCTTGCTCCAGGAAGCAGAGGCTGTGCTCTGAGGGACAGGCTGTCAGGGAAACTGTGCAGCCTGTGGTCCTATGGACGTGCTGCATCGTTGCTTCTCTAGCAGCACAGGCTCTGCTTCTCCTTACCTGCCACTGTGGGAGGGACCCAGAATGGCCAGGATGAATGGATGCAGGAACTGTGGTCTGCACGTACTGAGGAGTGTGCAGGGTGGGGTGTGTGGCAGCCTCTAGGGCCTTTGCAGGCAAAGCTTTCCTGTCCACCCCAAGGGAAAGGACCAGATGTTCCCCACACAAAAGCTGCCCAGGAGAGCCAGAATGCTCCCTGCCCCTGGTGCAAATTCCTGAAACTCGGGGTGGGGATAGCCTGGGAGCTGACATCAGGGTTTGTTCCTGCAACTAGGTATCTGTTGCTGACCCGGCAGATGGCGGCCTGAACCATCCCAGACGCACCAGAGCCCTGGCCCCAAGCAGCCATCAGGGAGCACTTACTGAGTGAAGGAATGAATTAGGAAATCCCAGCGCTTAACAAACTCACCACTCTGGGCATAGCCAGACCGGCTTCCACAACAGCTCCTGGTTTCTCCAAATCCTCACCAGCACGAGGGCTTTACTATTTAATGTTTTGCTGCTCTGGCAGCAAAGCAGCGTTGCTTTTTGCGCTAATTTGTGCTTCTTTGTTTACTAGCGAGGATGAGTGATCTTCCCCAGGTTTGATTACTTTGTGTATCTCCTCTTCCTGTCTGAGTCCTTTGCCCATTTATCTCCTGGGGTCTTATATATTGGGATAAGCCCTTTATGTCTTTCAGACATTGACTTTCTGTCATGTTTGGTACAAGCTTTCCCCCAGGCTCTAGTTCCTTTTTCCTTTCCAGTTTTGTTACCGTTAGTTGCACAAAAGCCCGTTTTTCTGTAGCTGAGTCTGAATGATCCTTCTCCCGCCCCATTGGAGCCAAGTTGGCATTCAGGGACATGCCCATTTACCAAGGGCCTGGTGAGGGCGGACATTCTTCATAGTGTCATTTAATAGGCACGGTAGCCCTGGCAGCAAGCAAGAAAACCAAGGCGCAGGGGTACTGCTGTCCAAGTAGCAACGGGAACAGCAGGGAGTGGGATGAATGTGTCGCCTTCCTTGACCACTTATGGTTGACAGCATCTGCCAGTGTGCTGCATGTACATTGTTCCCTGGGATTCTTGTGATGAGCCCTAGGGTTGGTTGGTGCTTTTGCTGTGCCCACATTACAGATGAGGAAACTGAAGTGCTGACAGTCACACAGCTAGTAAGCTGTAGAAACACAGTGGATGCCAGGCCTTGTGACTTCTGCTTGTGGAGGGAGGAGCAGGCCTAGAAACCAGGGCTGCCAACCCCCTGTGCAGTGCCCTCCTGTGTCCCCTCAGAGCCTGGGCTGGGGAAACCTGGTAGCCTGTGATCCCACCTGTTTGTTGGACACAGGGCCTTCCAAGCACCAAGGCCTGGAGCTCCACTTACTGGAAGCAGAAACTGAGGCCCAGTGAGGGTGAGTGAGGACGTGTCTCCAGGTCACTTAGCACGTTAGTTTCAGGGAGACTCTTCTGCACACAGTGGAATTCCCAGCATCTTGAGGAATGCCTGGCACACGGTTGGTGCTTAAATATCCGTGAAAAGAAAGAATGAACGTAGCTGCCTAGGAAGCCTGGCCACCCAGTGCTTGTTCCTGGAGCAGCGGTTGCTCCTTGCAGACGTCAGAGGGCTTGGCACTAATGCCTGCTATTGCTGCCACAGTGTCAGGGCTGCAGACTCAGGTTGGCAGCTGTGGGTGGCTAATGGTCCCATGGGCCCAGAGGACATCGGGTGGACATCTGGGTCTTTGCTGGTCCCATTTCCTCACACCTGACCAGGACTGACTTCGCTGGCTTGTGACCCGTCCAGTAGGGTCTTATGCCCACTTTAATGCTCTGTCATCCTTGCCTTAGAGGTCTTAATCACTTTTTGAACAAGGAACAGTGCGTTTCCATTTTGCACTGTGCCCTGCAAATCAAGTGGCCAGAGCTGTTCATTACTCTTTCTCCTATGACTCTGCTTTCTCCCTGTGGTCTCGTGGAGCTGTGGTCCAGGCCCTGAGGTTGAGGACACAGGGCGCTACACAGTGGCCAAAATTGGAGGTACCCAGTAGACACTGGTTTCCTTCCTTCCAGACCCAAGCACCAGCACTTTCTGATGGTTAACTGTCTGTCCTTTATTTGGGAATGTCTGATGCCAGATTGCAGATGGCAAGGAGGATGGCCTCATCCATGCTAGAACGACAGACCTGGCATCAGGAATGTGCCCCTGTGACTGCCACAGGCCCATTAGGTGCCTGAGGACAGCAGCGCATGAACCCCAGCCTCCACCCTGGGGATGGTGTCAGGCTGGAGCACTGCTCCTAGCATGCCTTGGCCACTGTTCCCTGCGGTTGCCTCTGGACATAAAGCACCCTGTGGAATCCCAGGGCTGCCCCTGTACCTGTCTCCCTCGACTCATCCAGCAGATTCCTACCTGGCACACAGTGGGGCTGGGCACTGGGCGAGGCTCTGGGACCAGACAGACACAGCCCTGACGTCATACAACCCACAGTGCACTAGTCAGTCCAGAAATATCTGCACAATGAAAAATGTGGAAGTGCCACAAAGTAACTGGACCCCATGGTAACTGGACATTGGGCTGAGCCCTGGAGCGTGGGCTGCAGTTCCTCAAGAGGAAAAGGGGCCAGGACAGCAGATGCGAGATACCTGAGGGTTAAGGACGGGACTTGTTTAGGATTCTGGCAGGAGGGGCAGGTGAGAGCCTGAGGGAACGGGGGGTCAGATCACAGTGGCTTCTGTGGGCTCAGTCATGGAGGGGGGCTGTGCCCTGCAGCAAGTAGCATGGCCTGGTTTCCGAGGAGGGCAAGCAGGGAGGAGGCAGGGAGCTGGCAGGAGGCTGCTGCCCTGTGCGTGCGGAGAGATTGCAGCCTGGATTGGGTGGCCATGGGGATGAGAGCAGCCACCGGATCAGCCCCTCAGCACCATCGTGCAGCAAGGGTGTTAGGGGTCCTGGTAGGCAGTCCACAGGTTGGTCAGAGGGGGATGCTCCTTGCTGGGAAGAAGTGTATTCCCAACTCACATTACCCCGAGGCTGAGAGGACCCAGATCACAGCCCCGCCAGGCTGCCTGTAACAGTGCCACCCCTGCCTGGACCTCAGACCTGTCAAGGTGATGCTCGCAAGAATCATTTCCTCTGTGGGATCCAGACCTGGGAAGGTCCCTGTGTCTGGACCTTTTCTCAAGGACCCTTCCCGGATCACTCTGGACACATGTTTGAGTCCAGCTACAGATTCCTAGCTGTGAGCGATGCTGCCCAAGCTTGAGTCTTTCTTTGCCTGACTTGCAGGGACTCTGTGGGGTGTGCCACAGCGGCTGCCTTCAGCCTTCTCATGCTCAGCCTTTGACAATTAACGTGTCAGGAGCTGGGGTCAGGTCCGGGGTGGTCAGGCTTGGAGGGACAGAGTCAGGAGAACAAAGGGCTGAGACAGCTCAGCAAGCCTGGCCAGGCAATGCCCTGCAGGGTGAAGGACTAGGTGCTGTTCAAACCACAGCAGAAGCCCCTGGTGGGCCATGGGGAGTGCAGCTCAGGGGTCAAGTTGACCAGGAGTTCAGTACACATTGTCTCAGTTGTGAGGGGTCCAGGTGGTCAGGCTGGGAACAAGGAGCTGGGAACAAGGAGCATGATGGCCTGTTCAGCACTGCCCACCCAAATCAGAGCCCACAGCCATGGTTAGTCCCAGCCCCAGCGTGTGAGGAGGGCTCTGGAGGGCAGAGCTGGGTGACACTGGCCCCTGAAAGGACAGGGCCCCCAGGATGAGAGCATGTGTCCCCTCAGCCTCACCTGGGGCCTGGGGGTCAGACATTCACTGAGGGCAGAGGTCTGGTATGGGCACATTGATGGGGGCCTGGTGGGCGACGCCAGCAGAGATCATGTTGTCCAGGTAGACATGGGGTCAGACAGCAGCAGGATAGCCTCCAATTTTATAAAAGAAGCCGGAAATCATGATTTTATATAAAATCTCTTCATTTTAAACTGTTGGCAGCTAATTCAAAAGTTGTGAAAGCCAAGTAACGGTTCAGCAGCCCCGGGCGGTGGCAGGGATGGGGGATAGGAGGCGGCCTCGGTGCTGGGGACCTTCCCTGGAGCCCACGGCACTCAGGACCGAGCCTCTAGGATGTGGCCAGGGCAGCCTCGGAGTTGAAATGTACTTCAGAGGAATTTTTATTTTCCTTTCGGGAATATCGAGAGAGGCCTTTCCAGCGGTTCCGTTTCTGTGAGGAGAAATCTGCGGTCGTCCTGTTTTTCTTGGAGGCAGCGAGGAAGCCCATCTGCAGAGCGTTAGCAGGAGCCAGCGGCAGGGAGGGCGTGGGGCCAGCCCAGGCAGATGGAACGCTCGGATCGGCACTGAGAGAGCAGGCGTGGCGCGGGGTTCGGAGCAGCCCCGGGACTCCCCAGACTGGATGGACAGAGCCCCTGGCCAGTGCATCTGGTGCCTAGTTCTGGGTCTGAAATTCTGTTTCTGGGCTCCCAGAACCCATACTCATGCCTAGACCTCCTCCAGGCCCCCTCAGCCTGGAGAGCAAATGGTCAGTGATGGTCTTAAGAGGGTTCCACCCTCGTGTCCAGAAGGGTCAGGTTCCTGTGCGCCTTTGTTCTGGACAGTATCCCGAGGGCTACCCACATACTTTGCCTTCATCACCACTAGGACAAAACTGGGCTTCGGTTTGTCCCACGGCCTTGAACTGGGAAGGAGTGTGGGGACTCACAGGCCTGCAGGAACCACCTTGGCCACCTGGGAAACTCACAGTGGGGGCCCCCGGTGACAGGGACCCTGGGGCCAGGCCCGAGCCTCCCTTTCTTGGTGTCCTCAGTGCTCCCCAAGAGCTGTGGTGACTCCAGTGAGGGGCCGGGCAGCTGGGGCTGCCAGTGTGGCCCTGCCCTGAGGGGTCCTCGCTCTGGACTGGCCTCATTTTCTCATCTGTACGTCAGGGGTGTGGACTAAAGCCAGGCCTCGCCCCTGCAGCTCCCAGGCTGCCTCACCGCCCCACCCCACAATGTTTTATTTGACTCGTACAGCATCTTCAGAAATGTTGAGTATGCACTTAAAAATCAGGAGGTTTCACATGAAGATCTCAATTTTCAGTTCCTTCAGAAGGCCTGGCCACCCGGGACGTGTTCCTGCCGGCAGCACTGGGCAGGAGGCTCTGTGCCTCCTCTGGATGGGCGAACACAGCCCCTCCCTCCCCGCCAGTTCGCACCTGGCCCGCCCACTCACACTGGCCCTGACTGCCTGGTTTGCAGTGGAGTGTGAGACTCCCAGACTCTGCTTGGTAGCTAGACATGCGTAAACTCTCTCTGCCTCTGTCTTTTCTCTGTCTCACACACACACGCAGGCATGCACACACCCATGCTCAGAGCAGACACATCCACGTCTTCATCCACGTACGTAACGCTGGAGTGAACCGAGCTGCCCCCAGGAGCTTCCCTGAGCGGGGCACCAGGGGCCCAGGGTCTGTCCTGTCTCTAGATGAGTCCTGCTCCCTTGGCCTCAGCCAAGGCCTCAGGCCCAAAGTTTCATGACACTCCTGACTCTAGTTTCCTTGTAAGAAAGCCCCAGTCCACTTTCCTGTTGGGCATCCATGTCCCAAGGAGCGGGTCACAAGATGACAACTTGGGACCTGGTGGCTCACTGTTCTGTGGGCCAAGCTGGCTGCTGGGCCCCGTACAAAAGACACCTGTGCTCCCACCTGAAGGATCCTGAGGCCTCTGCACTCTGAGGGCAGAACAAGGCCCTCCAGATCTCCCTGCGGGAAGAAGGACTGTGTCAGAGACACTCTCCATGGGGGACCATGGCCAAGCTGTGGGAGACGCTGGGGACAGTGAAGGGGGCTGGTGTGGACCTGCCCATGCTTGTGTATGTGGGGTGTAGACAGACCCCAGGGCCCACCAGAGTGGCCAGTGGGAAGCGGCCAGTTCTGAAGCCCAGCAGCATCTGTGCAAAGGGGCCCCATGGGGTCACAGTGCCCAGATTGTGCCACACACTCCATGGCTGTCCAACCCTGCCTGCTGCTGCAGAGCCCCAGCTCCCCGAGGATGAAGACACCATGAAGAACCAAGAAGTGGTCCCTGTGCCGTCAGTGTTTGTACCATGCCACACGTGGTTGGGGGCACATTGGTTTTCTCACCTGGTATCCTTTGAAATGAGGTGAGGTGGGCCCCAGTCCCAGTGTCTTGGGAGACAGCTCTACCTAAGGGCTTTGCTGACCCAATTCTGAGTCAGGCCCCAGCTAGGTCTTGAGAGGGGACAGGAAGTAGGGGGACCCCAAGGCTGAATTGTAGGAAGGATCTGAACTCACTGGTGGAGGCAGAGAGGGAAGATGGGGATTAGGCTGATGGAAATGAAGTCTGCTCACAGGCACAAAGGCCACATCTGCAACCCCAGGCCGGAGCCTTCCCCACAGTTCCTAACCCCAAACCCCCACCATCTAGAGCTGACCTGTGGTCAAGCATGACCAGTTCTGCCCCTAAAATGTGTACAAATTACAACAGGGACAATGACACTGCCATGGCCTTGCCTCTGACATTGTTACCTGCTTTAGTTGCCATGGATGTGAAGGATTCACTTTCTAGTATCAGAGTCTCTGTCTACCCATTCATTCATTTATCTATCTCTCCAGTCATTCATCCACTCATTCATCTGTCATCCATCCATAATCCATATATCCATCCATTGTCCATCCATCCGTCATCCATAATCTATCCATATATCCAATCATTCATCCATCATTCATCCATCCAGTTGTTTATCCATCCATCCATCATTCATCCATCCATCTTTCATCCATTCATCTACCCACTCATTCATCTACCCATCCACCCAGTCCATGCATGCATGCATGCATGCATCCATCCATCCATCCATCCACCCATCTATTCATCCATTCAGTCAATGTCTGCATGCACCCCAGGCCTGACCCCTGCTGGGTACTGAGTATATACAATCTGGTCTCTGCCCCTGAAGAGTCTGGTTGGGGGACAAGGCAGACCCCCAGATGAACCATGACAAATGATGCTAATAGGCTGGAGAGGCTCAAGGTGATGTTTTCTTGGCTGGGGTGAGTTCCAGGAAGCTTATCAGAGCTGGGCTACACTAGCCAGGCCTCATAGACCGAGTGGGTGATGTTCTGTCTCTGGGACAGGGCAGGGTGTGCTGGCTCAAAATGTAGGCTTTGAGATCCTGGTACCTGGTTTAAACCCTGGCTTCTCCCTCCACTTTTCTGTGCCTCTGTTTCCTCATCTGAAAAGTAAGGATACTACATTTCCCCCTGGTAAGTTATTGGGAGGATTAGGCCCCATTATACCTGTAAAGGGCTCAGTGCAGGGGCTGGTGCATCATAAGTAGAGAAGTTTTGAAATGATCAGAGCAGAAAGCCCCACATCCATCCACAGCTATCAGGAGAAGGTCTCTGCAACATCTCCCATCCTGGCATTTCCTTTGCTGCCCCTCACAGAGGGCACAGCCCATAGGCATTGAAGCTGCCCCTTCATTCCTCTGATTGCTGCTAGGTTTGTCTGATGTAAAAGAGAAAGGCTTCCTTAAAGAATTCCCAAAGTTTGTGCACCTCCAGCTGCTTCCCAGGGGTGGCTGCTTGCACAGCATTTATTCAGCAGATGTTTCCTGGGCTCAGTGTGGGGTAATCTTGGAGAAACCAGTTCACCTGCCTCATCAAGTCAGGCATGGGAAGCAGGCACACTCCAGAGCCAGGGGTGGGGGTGGGTCTTTGATGCCGCCTGGCCCACAGGGACAGACATCCTGCAGTCTTGCAGACGAAAGTGCAGAACCCCTTCATCCAAGCCCGTCCTGTGCAGCCAGAGACCTGCTAGAGCTGAGTGGATGATGAGAAACACCAGCCACGGACTTTTTTAGACACTTTGATCTGCTCTGTTTTTCCCACACAATGTCAAATCTCAAAATGAACAAATTGAGCTAATATTTCAGAGGATTCATATACACAGAGAGATCCTAGCTTTCCACGAGACATCAGGACCCTGGCAGCACCCAGCCTGCATTTGCTCTCCTGTGTGGGCCTGGTGGGTGGGCACTGAGGGACTGCTTCCTGGGTAGGGGGAGCGTGTGCTCCATTCCCAAGGTTCCCGACCCCCACCCCCATGCCCAGTGTCTCTGGTCTGAAGCCTGAGACTTGGCAGTCCTTCATCATTGTGCCCTGTTGTCTTTCTTTCAGCCAAAATATACTTTTGTGCATCTCTGACGCTATCAACAGTTGATAGGAGAGTCAGGCAGAGGGGGCTGTGGCTTCAAGAACTGTGAGAGGGAGTGTGGGTGTGACCTAGTGGCTTAGAGGATATTCTTACAGGCTTAATCTGCACACCCCTGCTGACTTCACCCATGTATGCCTCTTCTGACCTCCTATAAGCATTTGAGTTGCTTCCTCTGACCTTTTAAAAATCAATGGACTACAATTCATATGAGCATGAAAATGTGTAATCCAGTGGTTTTTGGCATATTCACAGTGTTGTGCAGCCATCATCACCATCTGGTTCCCAAACGTTTCATCACCCCAGTGGGAACTCTGTACCCAGAGCAGTCACTCCCCATTCCCCTCCCCAGCTCATAGTGACCGCTAATCTACTCCCCGTATCTTTGGATTTGCGTATTCTGTATACTTCATATAAACACAGTCAACAACATGTGGCCTAAAAGCTAAGGAGTGGCCTAAAAGCTCCCAGGGCCCCTTGTCATGGGAGCATCATATGCCTAGCAACATGAATACAAAATAATAATGCTGGATAACACCCATATTGCTATTGCTATAAATCTGCAAAGTCAGGCTCAAGGGCAGAACAGAGTCCCTGCAAGCGCTGGGGTAAAGGTCTAGGTGCCTACAAACAAGCCCACTCCCATCACCAAAGACAGAGACGGATTATAGTTGAGGGAGCTGGCTCCTGCATCTCTCCAGAACAGTGCTTCATCTCACATGCTTCCAGAATAGGCAGCAGTGTGTGTGTACAAAGCTCGGGGCTGTGAGACACATGGGTAAAACAGTCCAGAATGCCTCTTCCTAAGGGAAAGAGGTGCCTAAGGGGTGGCCCTTCCTAGCTCCTGCAGTGATTTCCATGCCGACACTGAAGTGGCATTGTGCCCTACTGTCCTGCCCTGGGATGGCATATTAGAGGGGGCTCCGATCACCTCTGAACTGGGAAATTTGGAGTCAGTGCTGGACACAGCAATAGGAACCACCACTCCCAGCCCCAGTGCAGAGAGAAAGGCCCATGAGCACTTGCTGCAGGGACTGGAATGGAGCTGATGACCAGATCTGGAGCTGGTGTGGACATGGTGTGTCACCTCTCAGGAGAGAGGGCAGGAAGTAGGGTGCCTGAGGCCAAACCGTCAGAAGGGTCTGAGCTTACTGCTGGAAGGGCATGCTGTCCCCAAGGTTGCAGCCTGGCTGGGGCAGCCAGCACAGCTGAGACAGGACAAATTAGAGAAAAGGGGGTGTCTTTTTTTTTTTTTTTTTTTTGATATGAGTCTCATTCTGTCACTCAGGCTGGAGTGCAATGGCTTGATCTCAGCTCACTGCAGCCTCTGCCTCCCGAGTTGAAGTGATTCTCTTGCCTCAGCCTCCAAAGCAGCTGGGATTACAGGCATGCACCACTACATCCAGCTAATTCTTTTTGTATTTGTAGTAGAGATGGGGTTTCACCTCGTTGGCCAGGCTGGTCTCAAACTCCGGGCCTCAAGTGATTTGCCCACCTTGGCCTCCTAAAGTGTTGAGATTATAGGTGTGAGCCACTGCACCTGGCCGGGATGTCATTTTTTTTTTTAAATAAGAAAAAGTATAAAGGTGAAAAAAGGGACAGAAAAACCAAGACAAATTGAGATAATAGAGTAAGATGGGAGAAATAAGCCCAGATTTATCAATATCAATAATCCAGGTAAACGGATTAAACTCACGAATTCAAAGACAGAGGCTATCATATCAGACAAGCAAGACAAACCCAAAATTCTAAATCCAGCATGATGCTATCACCAGATACAAGTGAAGTGTAAAGGCAAGAAAAGATTGAAAGTAAAGTGTGGAAACAGATCTATCCAGCAGCCAAAGGCAAGCCGGCATTGCCGTATCAATCTCAGACTCAACAGACTTCAAGACAGAAGACAGTGCCGGGGAAAGACAGGTCACCATTTAATGAGAAAAGGTTCATTTCCCCCAGATGATAGAGCAGTTCTAAAGGTAGAGTCATTTAATAAAATAACCTCGACATATTTGACGTAAACTTTGTTAGAAATAGAGAAATTGACAAATTTATCTTCATTTTTGAGAGATTCCAACCATTTTTTCCAATTGGTGTTGGATCAAGTAGACAAAAAACCCCAGCAAAAATAAAGAAGTTCTAAATAACACAAATAATAAGCTTGACATTAAAGAATTTTGCATCTGACAAGTAGAAGTTATTTCTTCTTCTCAAGTGCATAGGAAACACAACAGTTGGTCAATTAAGTGCAAATGTTACAAAAACTAAAAGAATAGTTAGTATCAACAGAACTTCCCTGACCATCATGCCTGTAAGTGAGAAATTAATAGTCCCCAAAGTAAAAATCCCCATTATTTAGAAATTAAAAACAATAACTTTTAAATAATTCAAGGGTCAAAGAAGAAATAATAATGGAACTTCAGAAATACAACTGAATGATATTAAAAGCACTAAATATCAAAATGTGGATGGAAATTTACATTAGAAAAGAAAAAATCTACAAATTAAAGAGATAAATTTCCAGTGTAAGAAGAAAAAGACAAGATTGATCCAAAGAAAGTAGAAGAAAAATGATAATACGAAATAAGGGCAGAAATTAGTGAGACAAGGCCAGGTGCAGTGGCTAATGCTTATAATCCCAGCATTTTGGGAGTCTGAGGCAGATGGATTGCCTGAGCTCAGGGGTTCGAGACCAGCCTGGGCAAAATAGTGAAACCTCATCTCTACTAAAAGATCCAAAAGTTAGCCACACATGGTGGCACGCGCCTGTGGTCTCAGCTACTTGGGAGGCTGAGGCAGGAGTATTGCTTGAACCTGGGAGGTGGAGGTTGCAGTGAGCTGAGATTGCACCATTGCACTCCAGCCTGGGTGACAGAACCAGACCCTGTCTCAAAAAAAAGAAATCGGTGAGGCAGAAAACCTCTGAGTTCTGATAATCGTTGCTGTTGGGCAGATTCAGGGTCAGTGTTGCCAGATCTTTGGTTTTTCAAGATAAATCAGAAACATGCAATTCTGCAGGCAAGCTCTGCATTAAAAAAAAGAAAGAAAACAAACAAACAAACAAAAAACCAGCAGTGTCAATAGTCTGAATTTGGCCTGTGCACCTCTTTTCCCCAGAGCTGCTTCTGCACACGGCACCTCCTTTCTGGGCCATCTTCTCTTTGGCCAGCTGCTTTCGATGGCCATTAGTGTACAAGTCTTTGTGTGCACCTATATGTTCATTACTCTTGGGTATATACCTAGAAGGAGAATTGCTGGCTTACATGGTAACGCAGTGTTGCACCTTTTGAGGAAACACCAGATTGTTTTCCAAAACGTCCTGCACATGGTGTCCCTCCTGGAGGGCCGGGTCTGGGTCACCATACACAGAACATGCAGAAACACCCCGGAAGGACGCTACTTGTGTCTAGTTAGCAGGGACCAGTCTCTGTGGGTGGGGGGCTGCTGGTTTCTGACTCTCATCTGCAGACTCCTCTGGCACTGGCCTCGTTGTTTTATCCATAAATTGGGAAGGCGATGGAGGGGGTCTGAGTTCTGCTTTTTTGACTGCAGTAATTTTTACACTGGGTCTGTGCTGAAGTAGGTCACCATTGGGCAGAAATACAATTCCTGAGACTTTCTGGGGATAAGAAGTTCAAACCCTGCCTGGCTGTGGCATCTTCTAGCAGCTCTGCTTCCAGTGCGATGTGGATGTCATTTTCACTTACGCTATCTCATAAGGGCGTGAATGGAAAGAACTCTATTCCTAGGTAAGAGATGGAAGGCTCAGAGATGGCACAATTAGAAAGTGGAGACGCTGGGACTTGAAACCAGGCCTCTCTGATGCAGAATTGGGTTCTTTCTGCTGTACTAGCTTCAGGTGCTTGCTGAGCCCTGGGAGGAGGAGCGAGCGAATGCATGAGGCTTTGCCTTTGTAGAGGAGGGACTAGCTGATGAGGTTTTTGCTCCTTCCCTAGAGCAAGCAGGATCTCTGGAGGTCTCTCCTGTCCAGTGTTTCAGCTGGGGCTCCACTGCCAGGAGTGATATGTGGGCAGGTTGGGTGACGCCTGTGGGTGGACAGTGCCACTGTCAGAAGGCAAGCGGAGGCTGCTATGGGAGTGTGTTAGAGGGTGGCATTGGCATCCCATCAGGCAGGGTGAAAGTTACGAGCAGCTGTACAGGGTTGGTCACCCGAGTACTTGCTCCCCTTCTTGGTGACCACACAACCAACCCAGTGGCCTCTCAGGGCCTTACACTACACAACACTGGACAACCAGAAAGCAGGCAATGCTGCATCACCCTCTTGCCCGGGGCTTGGGCTGGGCTGGCAATGGCTCTGAGAACAAAGAGGTCAAAGAGTAGATCATTGTTTTATTTTTTCTTTATGGTGGGTTTGTTGAGATATTTCACGTATGCTGGAGTTCAGCCATTTAAAGTGCACAATTCCATAATGTTTACTCTATTCACTCAGTTGTGCAACCATCACACAACCAAATTTAGATCGTTTTCATTGCTTCCAAAAGAAACCCTGTACCCATGAGCCATTATTCCCCATTTTTCCTCAAGAAGTGTTACTTCTTCCTCTGCAATTTGGATGCCTTTTATTTCCTTTTCTTGCTGAATTGCTCTGACTAGAATGTTTAGTACTATGTTAAATACAAGTGGCGAGAGCAGGCTTCCAGTCTTACAATTGACTGTGATGTATACTTTTGGCTTTTCGTAAATGCCCTTTATCATGCTGAGGAATTTCCCTTCTAGTCCTAGTTTTCTTGAGTATTTTTTAATCATAAAGGGTGTTGGGTTCTGTCAAATGCTTTTTCTGCATCAACCGAGATGACTATGTGGTTTATTTTCCTTCATTTTACGAATGTGGATATTGATTGATTTGTGTGTGTTGAACCACTTTTGCATTCCACAGATAAATCCCACTTGGTTATTGTCTACAATCCTTTTAATATACTGCTGCACTTGGTTGCTAAAATATGACTAAGGATTTTTGCACCCATATTTGTGAAAGATATTGGTCTGTAGTTTTCTTATGATGTTTTTGTCTGGCTTTGGTATCAGGGTAGTGCTGGCCTCAGAATGAGCTAGGAGGTATTCCTTTATCTTCTGATTTGGAGTTTGTGAAGGATTGGTATTAATTATTTAAGTGATAGGCAGAATTCCCAGTAAAACCACCCAGTCCTAGGTTTTTCTTTTTAGGAGTTTTTGATTACTGATTCAGTCTCTTGACTTGTGATAGATTTGTTCAAATTTTCTGTTTTTCCTTGAGTCAATTTTGGTTGTTTGTGTATTGCTAAGAATTTGTTCATTTCTTCTAGGTTATTTAATTTGTTGGTATACAATTGTACCTAGTATTCTCTTATAATCGTTTTTATTTCTATAAGGTCAGTAGTAATGTCCCCACTTTTGTTTCTGATTTTAGTAATTAGAGTCTTCTTTCTTTTTGTATTGGTCAGTTTGGCTAAATGTTTGTCAATTTTGTTGACCTTTCAAAGAACCAACTGTTGGTTTCATTGGGTCTCTTTATTTTTTTTTACATTCTCTATTTTGTCTATCTTCACTATAATCTTTATTAATTCCTTTCTTCTGCTAGCTTTGAGTTTTGTTTGCTTTTCTTCTTCTGGTTCCTTAATATATAAAGTTAGGTTATTGATTTGAGATCTTTATTATTTTTAATGTAGGAATTTGCAGCTATAATTATTCCTCTGGTCACTGCTTTTGTACATCCTGTAAGTTTTGGGTATGTTGTGTTTTTGTTTTCATTTGTGTCAAGATTTATTATTTATTAAATATTCTAATTTATCTTGTAACATATTATCTGACCTAATGGTTAAGAGCATATTGTTTAATTTCCACATATTTGTGAATTTTTAGAGTTTTTCTTCTATCATTGATTTCTAGTTTTATTCCATTATGGTTGGAGAAGATGCTTTGCATGGTTTCAGTCTCTTTAAGGTTATTGAGACTTTTTCTGTGACTTGACATATTATCTATCCTGGAGAATGATCATCATACATGAAAAGAATATACATTCTGCCACTGTTGGGTGGGGTGTTCTATATATGTCTGTCAGGTCTAGTTGATTTACGGTGTTGTTCATGTCCTCTATTTTCTTATTGATCATGTGGCTAGCTGTTTTATCTATTTTTGAAAGTGGAATATTTAAGTCTTCAACTATTATTATAAAACGGTCTATGTCTTTGATTCTGTTTGTTTTTGCTTCATAGGTTTTGGAACTCTGTTGTTAGGTGCGTTTATGTTTATAATTGTTATATCTTCTTAATGGATTAGCTTTTTCATCAAACTATAATGCTCTTCTTTGTTGTAAAATTTTTTGACTTAAAGTCTATTTTTTCTGATATTACTATAGCCATCCCAGATCTCTTCTGGTTACTATTTGCATAGAATTTCCTTTTCCATCTTTTCATTTTCAAACTATTTGTGTATTTTGGATCTAAATTTGGTCTCCTGTGGACAGTATAAGGTTGGATTATACCTTGGGGTTTTTTTTTAATCCATTTCCCATTCTCTGTATTTTAATTGCTGCATTTAATCCATCTGTATTTAAAGTAATTACTGATAAGGATGGACTGAATTCTGCCATCTGCTATTTGTTTTGTACATGTCATGTTTTTTATTCCTCAGCTTCTCAAATACTTCCTTCTTTTGTGCTTAATAGATTTTTTTCTAGTGTACTGTTTTGATTCATTTTTTCTTTTCTTTTGCTGCATATTTAAGAGTTATTGTCTTATGGGTTATCCTGGGAATTACAACTATTATCTTAAACATAACAATTTTGTTTGAATTGATATCAACTTAGCATCAATAGTATACAAAATGCTTTGCTCCTATACAGATCAGTCTTCCTCATTCTTTATTATAATATTATACATAAAATTACATTTTATACATATGTGTTTATTAATGTAGACTTATAATTATTGCTTTATGCATCTATATACTAAATCACATAGGAAAAAAGAGAGGAGTTACAAACTAAGATTATGGGGTTTCCTTTATTAGTATTCTTCATTTCATCATATGGCTTTGAGTTACTGTCTAGCGTCCTTTTATTTCAACTTGAAGGACTTTCTTTAGCATTTATTGGAGGGCAGGTGAACTAGAAAACAAATTCTCTCAGTTTTTGTTTGTCTAAAAATGTCAATTTTTTGTGTATTTTTGAAGGATAGTTTTGTTGGAATTCTTAGTTGACAGGACAGTATTTTTTTCAGCACCTTAAATATGTCATCCACTGGTTTCTGGCCTTTATTGTTTCTGATGACAAATCAGCTGTTAACTGCATTGAAAATCTCTTGTATCTATGGCAAGCCTTCCTCTCTTACAGCCTTCAAGACTCTCTTTTTGTCTTTGTCTTTTGACAATTTGATTACAATTATCTTGATGTAACTCTTTGAGATTTGAAACTTGAGTCATTGAATTCCCTGGATGTGTAGAATCACGTTCTTTTTATCAAATTTGGGGAGTTTGGGGCCACTGCTTTTTCAAACATTCTTTATGCCCCTTTGTTTCTCTGTTCTCTTTCTTGAACTCTCATTTTGTGTATTTTGGTGTACTTGATCTCTTAGGCTCTGTTCCTTTTTCTTCATTCTTTTTCCTTCTGCTCCTCGGATTGGATAATTGCTGATAATTTACATTTGCTGATTCTTTGTTTGCCTGCTCAAATCTGCTATTGAACTGATCTACTGAAATTTTTATCTCAGTTATTATGTTTTTCAGCTCCAAAATTCTTTGTTGTTCCTTTTTATAATTTCTATTTCTTTATTGAGACTCTATTTTGTGATACAGTATGTTCTCACTTTACCTAATTTATTCTCCCATGGTTTCCTTTAGCTCTTTAAATACATTTAAGACAGTTTATTTAAAGTCTTTGTCTGGCACATGAAGTGTCTAGGCTTCCTCAGGGAAGGTCTCTCTTTTTTATTTCCTGTGGATGGACCCTCCTATCTTGTTATTTTGCATGCCTTGTATTTTTTGTTGGAAACTGGACATTTTGAATGTGGAGACTCAGCAAATTAGATGCCCCCCACTTCCCAGGGCTTGTAGTTGCTTTTCATGTGTTGTTGTTGCTTGTTTGTTTAGTGATTTTTCTAATCTATTTTTGTAAAGTCTGCATTGATCATTATGTATGACCACCAAAGCCTCTGTTAGCTTAATGGTCAGCTAGTGACTTGACAGAGAATTTCTTAAAAGCCTAGAGCAGGAAGAAATACTCTTCTAGTCTTTATAGATTGGTTCTGTGTTTGAGCACACCTTTGATGCTTAGCCAGGCTGTTTACAATTCTGTCTTAGCCTTCACTTCCTACTTGCACAGACCCTAAAGGTCAGCCAGAGATGAAAACTTTTGAGCCTTCTTAGGTCTTTTCTGAGCATGCATCTCACCCTAAAAATGTCTGTGGTAGAATCCTAGATTCTCTGGTATGCACAAAAGCTTTCCAAAAACCTTATTTCCCCAAATATCTCCTTCCCTAGCCTCTTCCTTCCCAAGCCTTTAGATCTGTTTATTGTGTGTCTTGCCCCAACTGTACTCCCGTGCCCCAGGTGGCTGCAGCTAATACGTTTACTTTCAAATGCCTTTGAAAAGCATTGTCTGGGAAACCACCTCAGTTCTGAGGAAGCTCCAAGGCAGTTGAAACAAAGGCAAGCCAGCAGATGGGTTAAAACCCACAACCACAATTCTCCGGGTATAATGTTCATATTTCTCTCTCTGGTACCAGCAACCTACACCAGGAATGTGGGCTGCCATCTTCATGGCTACTACTCAGTTGGAAAATAAGATATGGTAAGCACATAAATTAAAACACCGTAGCCCACTGTCACCAAAATTCAGTAGCTTCTTCATTTATTAAGCATTCCCTGGTTGTTGTAAGTTTCCGATTAAATTCTGGAGTTCCAAAAAAGTCGATTCTGAGATTTGCCAGCTTATTTCCTACTTTTGTGGAGGGGCAGAATTTTGGAGTTCTCTTTTCTGTTCCTTTGGTGATGTCCTCTCCCTTACCATATGCATCTTACCAGAATCTTTAGATTTATATTAACTTAATTCCAGTGAGCTATAGAAACATTACTCTTATGTAGCCCTATTCCTTCACCCCTACCTTTGTACTATGATTGCTGTGCAACTTCTTATACTAGTTTTCGATGCTGCTATAACAAATTACTACAAATTTAGTGGCTTAAATCATGCAATGGTATTATTTTGCCGTTTTGAAAATCAAAGTCTGAAATGAGCCTCACTGAGCTTAAATCAGGGTATTGGCAGGACTTTGTTCCTTCTGGGTCCTCCTCCAGGGGAGGATATATTTCCTTGCCCTTTCCAGTTTCTGGAAGCCACCTGCATTCCTTGGCTCATGACTTTTGTTCTTTATCTGTTATGCCAGCGACATCAAGCCAAGTCTTTTCCATGCAGCCATCCCTCCAGTTTTCTCTCTTTTGTTTCCCTCTTCCCTCTCTACAGACCCTTGTGATTACACTGGACCCATCTGGCCAATCTGGGATAATTTCACTACTTTCAAGTCATCTGATTTATAATGTTAATTTTCCTTTACATATAACCTTAGAAATAGATAGGTTCTGGGGATTAGAATGTGAACATCTTTGGAGGGCCACAGTTCTGCCTACCACACATCTATATATGTTACAAACCTAACAATTGTTATAATTATTACTTTATCTAATTTCATGCTTGAAGAAGCTGAAGAAAGAAAGGAGAATATCTATCTCCAGTTTGCCTTCTTGTTGACCATTTCTGGCTCTCTTCATTTGTTCCGGTGGATTCAAGTTCCCATCTGGTATCATTTTCTTACTCCAGTAGCTGTGTTTCTGTTCACTTGCTTCGTGCTATTAGTCAAATACATTATATTTATGTATTATATGGGCCCAATAATACAATTATATACATCTTCTTCTATACTATCGCTTTTTAAGCCAGTTAAGGGAGGAAAAGAGAAGAAATATGCATTTATATTGTCTTTTAAAGTCGCTTGATTACCTTTACTGGTGCTGTGTGTGTGTGTGTGTGTGTGTGTGTGTGTGTGTGTGTGAATGAATTCAAGTTACCGAGTTCACTTGTTTTCAGCCCGAAGAACTTCCTTTAGTGTGTCTGATAAAATGGGTCTACTCGTAATTCTTTCAGTTTTTATTTATCTGGGACTCTCTATATTGCACCATAATTTTGCGAAATAGTTCTGCTGGAGAAAGATTCTTGGTTGACAGCTTTTTTACTTTCGATATGCCATTCTACTGCCTTCTGGCTTCCATTATTTCTTAGGAGAAGTCAGCTGGAAATCCCACTGGAATTCCCATATATGTGGCAAATCATTTTTCTCTTGCTGCTTTCAAAATTTTCTCTTTGTCTTTGGCTTTCAGCATTTTTGCTATGATGTCTCTGGGTGTGGATCTCCTGGCATTTATCCCATTTGAAGTTTGCTGAGTTTCTTGGAAACATAATGTTTTTCATCAAATTTAGGGAGACTTTTGCCAGTGTTTCTTCCATCTTTTCTTCTCCTTTATCTCACTTACCTCTTTCTGGGACTCCTGTTATGTATATATTCATGTCCTTAATGGTGTTCCACATTTTTCTTAGGTTCCATTTATTTTTCTTTGTTCTTTTTTCCCTGTGGCCTTCAAATTGCATAATATCTATTAATCTATTTTCAAAATTCTTTCTTCTGCCAGTTCAGGTCTACTGTTACACCTCTCAGTTATTGTGCTTTTAACTCCAGAATTTCCTTGTGGTTCATGTTTATAATTTCTTTCTCTCTATTGATAATCTTTATTTGATGAAACACTGTCATCATCACTCCTTTACATAAGCATGCTCTCCTTTTTTGTAAGACGTATTTCCAATGACTGCTTTGAAATCTTTGCTGCTAAATCTGACAGCTGTTAAATCTGACATCTGGCTTTCTTACCAGCAATTTCTATTGCCTCCTTTTTTTTCTGCAAATGGGTCACACTTTTTCTTTGCATGTCTCATTTGTGTTTCTGTTGTGTAAAACGACACTTTGGGTCATGTGGCAAGTCTGCATACTGACTCCCCTCTGCCATCTCTGAGGCTCTTTGCTGTTGTTTGTGCATTTATTTATTTACTGATTTGGTTAGACTATGTTAGGGAAGTCTGTTTTCTTCATGGTGGGAAGCCTCAGCTGTTGCTTCTCTGAGGGCATAGCCTTGAGCATGTGCAGGGTCATCCTGGGATGACAGTGATTTCAGCAGGGTTCCCTGTGGCTGTCCCTTTCTCTGATCTGTCTGTTACACTGTCTGCTTCATTTGGTGTCATACCCAGCTATTAGGCTTCACTAATTGATGGATGATTGCTCTATTATTTTTAACAATGTCCTGAGACATAAATTGTTACATCATGTGATCCAATTAAATTTGGGTAGGGATAATTTTGAGGCCAGTCTTTGAAATTCATTCTATCCCTGGAAGAGCTCCTCATAGAGATCTGTTCTCTTGATTTTTTTCCCAGTGAGTTAGCTGGCCTATAGTTTAGGTTGTTGTTCTCGTAGAGCTATCAGCCTCCTCTTAAATTCCTGCTGCCAAAATCATCTGTGAAGCCACTGCTCCAGGTATTGGGCAGGAGCTAGCTTCTGATCTTCTTGGTTCCTCACCCTGTAGCATGTGATCTTTTTCTAGCAAGCAGGCTGGACTTAGGGTGATTAGGAGCCCAGTACTCTCACCCTGCTGCACCTGAGATGGAGCTTCTGCCCTGAGTTAGGGTGGGGTGGAGGAAGGTGCTGCAGCCTCTCAGTCACCCTTACCAGGGAGTTAGCCTCTGTCATTGGGAGTTGGAGATGATGAGAAATGCTGTGGCCTGCCTATCCTGGTGAAATACTGTATTCTTTGATTGGGATCTGAGGGAAGAGGGAGCCCTGTGTTCTTGGCCACACACCCCTAGAGTGGAACTTCCCATAAGCTGAACTGGGAGGGGTAGAAGCAGGGAGGAGAGAGCAAGTGATGGCTTAGGTGCCACCGATTCTTGCTGCTCTTACTGGGGTTTTTCTTCCCAAGATTTAGTTGATTTTCTTGAATAGGTGATGTTGCTTTATTTGCTGTCTGCTCTTAGGATAATTTCCAAAGACTTTAAATTGTTGGTGGTGGTTACTCTTCAATACTTTTCACCAGTTTTGGTTGTTCTGAGGGGAATGTGTCCATGGGGCTCCTCTCATCACCATTCCAGAAGTGGAATTCTCAGGACAGATGATTCTTAATCTTTTTCTAAAAGGGCCACAGCAGTAAGGAAGGTAGAGGACGCTGGATACATCAGGGTCATTCAAGGTGTAATTGGAGATCTAAATCCAGTTAAGCCAAAAAAAAGGAAATTTGCTGGCACACATGAGGAAGACAGCAGGCACAGCTGGCCCACCTGAGGCTGCCAAGGCTCAGCATCTCTCCTCCTCCTCTGACTTAACTCTTTTTTGCAGAGACTTCCTTCTCAGATTGGCTCTTCACAAACACAGCTCCAGGCCTACCTACACTGTGAGCTTACTGACCCAGGAAGGGAATATTTTTTCTCCCAGTGTTCAGATCTCATAGTAGACCAGTGATCGGACTCACTCCAGTCATGTGTTCACTCCCTGGAGCAATCACTGTGCTGAGGATACTGAGTACCAGGTACGGGGTGTGTGACCTTCCACAGCCACCAGGGAGCAGGGTGGGCATGAATTACCCATCCACCAGCGACGTACTGGGTGAGGTAAGGCTCTTCTCGGGTGCTGAAAGAAAGGGGCTGCTGCTTTGAAAAATCAACAGGATGGTCCCTACTTGCCCGTTTTTAAAAAATGCATACAGATAGGCACACACGCTATTTTGCCTATAATTTGTTTTCACATACTACAAATCTCTTTGACATACTCAGAACTTAAAAAACAAACGGTGTGTGCATTATCTCTTTTGATACATTTTTTGTGCAAAAATGGTCACATCCTAAAAATGTGAAATGAATTTGAATTGCACAAGTAAAAGAAAGAGGAAACTTGAATTCTGCCAAAGGAAACTTCTACAAGAAAGCTGTGGTCTTTCACTTTTAATACATTGAAATTACAGACTGGCCTTTGACACGGCAATTTTCACTTCGTTATGAACATCAGATTGATTTTGACTCTGGAAGTCAGTGAGGCTGAAAGCCCTGACTCATGAAAGATCAGAATAAAAACCCAAGCTCACCTGGCTTTGCTGGGCATGGAGCCTGGCTGGGTTGATCTGCTCTCTCCTCGCTTTCCACCAGCGTGAGGTCATCTCACAGAGACTGGCTGGAGCGGCTGGTACTGGCCACTGGTGCAGGGTTCCGTTGCCTTCGATGAGGGACACATCTGACCTTCCTGTGGAGCTGCCAGGCACCTTGCACTCACTCTATCCTTGTCAACACAGTGACAAGGCTTTGTTCCTCCACCTGGAGCAAGGCAGTGGCATGGCCTCTGGTTCTTGAAGGTTCACTCCTAGCTTCCACTCACACTTCAGTTTCTTCTTAGTCTTGGATTGTTGTTCTCCACCATCTTCTACAGAGAGCATTGGTCTACATCACCCACATAGCTAAACCCATCTGTTAGGAAAACCAACCCTCAAGCTTACTCCTTCCATAAAACTTTCCTGAGACTCGGTTTCCTCCTCTTTCACAAAACCAGAGGTCTCTTAAGCCAAGCTCATTCATGTTGTCTTCTGTGATATCTGTAGAGTTCTGCCAAGAGAGTTGAACCCTGATCCTCTTCCCTTTCTGGACAAAAGCTCTGGAAGAAGTGGGTTCAAGCTCTGGACCTGGTGACATTTATGGTTTCCACAGCAGTGTTTCTAGTGGTGTCATGTACCAGGGTTGCGGGCAGCAAGGCAGGGGGTCTGCAGAGTTTCTGCCCTCCCCTGAACACCAAGATCCACACTTTGACACACATCACAGGAACTCATTTGACAGAGGGTCAAGTTTGCAAAATTTCCCATCAGCGTGACTATAACCACAGCTTTCAAGGTTTCTAGAAAGGACTCGCCACTGGATTTGGCCTTGGTCATACCTTAGACCTTGTTTTGCCAGCAGCCCCCATCCCTGCATAATCAGTTCCAGTGCTGCACTCTGATGATCTGTTTTCCTGGTTCCTTGCACCTCATCTGTCTCTGTACTCTTCAAATCCAAGTTCCAATATATTTCTCTACCTGCCAACCTCAGTTTGGAAGTCCCAACTCAGCACGCCCCTCACTGAACTCTGGCGCTCACCCTCTCTGCTCCACCCTCTGCCTTCCCCGGCTCTGTGCACTGCTGATCCTTCCTTCCATTTGCACAGCCAAAGTTCTGCAGTTAGTGTTGACCCCTCTCTTCCTCTCACACCGATGAGCAATCTGTTGAGAAATCTTTCGGCTGTTCTTTCAGAGTCCACCCTGACTCTGATCACTTCTCACCATTCCCACTGTTCTCACTTGCGCCAAGCCTCTGTCCTCTCCTGATGACCATGGGAGCCCCCAGCAGACCTCCCTGCTTCCCCACCACCATCCGTCCTCAACACAGCAGCAGGGATTCTTTTCTCTAACAGCTTTATTGAGATATAATTCACATACCCATTTAAAGTGTACAATCCAATGGTTTTTAATATATTCAGGGTTATTTGCTGTGTTATCATCACAGACAATTCAGAACATCTTCCTCACTCCAAAGAGATTCCACACCCCTTAGCTGTCATCCTTCCTCTCTCCCCACCTTCCAGGCACCTACTCATCTACTTCCTGCCTCTCTAGATTTGCTTACTGAGGCATTTCCTGTAAGAGGAATCCTGCACTAGGTGGAGGGTTTGCAGGGCAGTCCATGGTCAGGGATCCTTTGATGCCTTCTGCTGGATCACGTCCATCCTCTGCTGGAAATCTCACAGTGGACCCTGCTTCATTCACCTCAGAAGTCAGCACCCAGCACGCATGCCATCTACCAGACCCCACATGACCAGCGCCTCGCCCAGGGTCCCAGTGGCCTCCATTTTCCTTCTCACTCACTTGATTCCTGCCATCCCAGGCTTCCCTTCTTTTCAAAATGCCACATGGTTCTTCCTTCCTCCTGGATGCCCTTTCTAGACACCCTCAGCTCACTGCAACCTCACTCGAGCCTTTACTCACATGTCCCCTTCCAATAGGACCTACCCTGATGTGCTAAGGTTTTGCAGACAGCTCTTCTCACACCACCTGTCCTGGCACTTGCAGGCCATCTGCCCTCCGGCATACTCAGAGCACTGGCACCATCTGTTCCTTCTGCTAGGATAGCGGCTCCACAGAGCAGGGAGCTGTGGTGACTCTCAGAGTCTCCTGGAGCAGCCCCTGAGGGGAGCCAGCCCCCAGTCAGTAGCTGGGGGTGAATCATGGACACCCAGCAGGTGAAAACCGGGACTCGGCTCCTTGGAGAGATGTCTGCGATTTCACCTGCTTCATATTCCAGAGAACTAGAGTAGCTCCAAGTTCCGCTGTGGCTTCCTTCAAGCTCAGGAGGAATATCTGTGAGCCCAGAGTGGATGGAACTGCTTGTTTCTTCCAAGCCACAACAGCTTGGCTGTTTCCAGAGTGCACACCCTCCCCAAGGTCTCTCCAAGAACACGGCTTCGGTATGCGTTTCTTGTAGGATGTTCAGGGCCTCCGTGGGGCGGGGCAGAGGGACACCAAGTTCTGGTTAGTAACTGCCCTTTCACACTGCCGTTCTCAGGAGCCGCAGACACACTGTGCCATGCATTTCAGGAGCAATGACTGCCTGGGCCTCTTCGGCTTATCTGTTTGTTCCTGTTTGTCAAGCACCTTGCTGTACAGAACTGCTGGGTTTTTGTGTCCTGGTGAAACCAGAGATCAAGGTAAAACCAGAGGACACAGATGCTCCAAGATGCCTCCTTCCTTTTGCCATTTTCCGGACAAAGCAGACAGGGACACAGAGTGGCCCAGAGCCCCTCATCAGGCCCCATCTTCTTTAATTCCGACACAGTGACCTTGATAATCAGGCATCACTGATCTCCCCCAGCCACCTTGAGCGGGGGAACAGCAGCCTTTAACTGATGCGACTGGCTCCAGGTGATGACGCCTTTCTTGAGAGCCACTGAAGTGATACTGTCTTAGTCATTTGAAGCCGCTACCACGAAAAACACCACAGACACCAAGTGACTTACACAGCATTTATTTCTCATAGTTCTGGAGGCTGGGAAGTCCAAGATCAAAGTGCTGGCAGATGTGTCTGGTGAGGGCCCACCTTCTGGTTCACACATGGTGCCTTCTCGCTGTGGAAGGGAAAGAGAGCATTCTGGGGCCTCTTTTATTTTATTTCCAAATTTGTAATTAAAAAAAATTTTTAGAGATGATCTTAGCTCACTGCATCCTCAAACTCCTGGAATCAAGCGATCCTCCTGCCTCAGCCTCTCAAGCAACTGGGACTAGCTGGAACTAGAGATGTGAGCCATCACGTCCAGCATATTTTTTTTTTTATTTTTTGTAGTGATGCGGGCTCCTTATGTTAACCAAGCTGGTCTTGTACTTCTGGGCTCAAGCAACCTCCTCCCCCCGTCTCAACCTCCCAAAGCGCTAGGATGACTGATGTAAGCCACTGCACCTAGCCATGGGGCTTCTTTGATAAGGACACTAATCCCACTCGTGAGGCCCCACCGTCATGACCTAATGACCCCCACAAAGGCCCCACCTCCTAAAATCATCCCATTGGGAATTAGGTTTCAAGATATGAATTTTGGAGGTACAAATATTCAGTCCATAGCATACATCGAAGGGGGAAATTATATTCTCCAAAACACGGTCTTGCTTTGTCACCCAGGTTGACATGCAGCAGCACGAAGTCGGCTTACTGCAGCCTCAACCTCTCAGGCTCAGTCAATCTTCCCACCTGAGCCTCCAGAGTAGCTGGGACTACAAGTGCACCCTGTCTAGCTAATTGTTTTGTGTTTATGGAGACAGGGTTTTACCATATTGCCCAGGCAGGTCTTGAATTCCTGACTTCAAGGGATCCTACTGCCTCAGACTCCCAAAGGGTTGGAATTACAGGCGTGAGCCACAGCAAAGGAAGTCTTTTTAAACAATTCTTTATCAGAGGCCTCTGACAGCTCATTCTTGTTCCTCACCTTAAGCACCTCTAGCTTTCTGTTGATATTGTTTGCTTGGGGCCTTAGGGCCTCAGTCAGGGCCGGGAGGTTGGGATTTCCTGATGAATTTGATGGTTAGTCTCCTGGTTCACCCTTGTGGGAGTGGCTAGAACAATTGGCGTTCCTTACCCCCAACCCCAGCACCTGAAGACAAAGCCTGCCCTTTGTGTGTTCCGAGAGGAGGGAGGGAAGGTGATTCCTGGGCCCAAAGTCCAGGGCTTGGAAGATTCCAAACACAGCACAGAGGGGCGATGCCCATCATTGCTCCCAAGACAGCTGGTCCCTCTGCCTGGGTGTGGAGCTGATCTCAAGGCAGAGGGCTGAGCAGAGTGTGGCTAACATCTCACAGGGCATAGTGTGATATTGTGCTGGCCTAGAGCCAGAACCGGAGCAAAACTATTTTATAAAATACAAAACTGTTTTTAGATAAGTTGAAATGGCTGCCCCATTCTCCTCACAATAACTACTGTCCTTGGCCTCTGTAAATAGAACTGCTGTTTGTTCTTCAAAACTGTGTAAAGTTGCTTACCTTTTCTTATCAGTAACTGCCAGAATTGCTAGCCTTTGCTTACCGGCAATTGCCAGACTAAGCAGCCCAAGCTAGTTCCATCCTGGCTCCTGTGACTTGTAATAAGTAACTAAGGTCTGTGATTTCCACCTTAACCAGATAATGTGTAAACAAATGTTTATCTTGACTTCTGTAAACCACTTAAGTAACAAACGGAATGACAAAAGTCCCCATCCCTTGGAATGTCCGGAGACCCCCACCCTCATCTCTGCCCAGGAGGTAATTTACAGAATCCACTAGCCCTCGGAATGTCTGAAGCCTTTTCATCCCCATCCCTGCCCCTCACCCCCACTCCCAAGGTGGCTTTTCGGGTATAAAAAATCGTGGCACCCTCCTGTTGCCGCCACAGGTTGGAGAGACGTGAGTCCTCTGTGGTCGCCGGCATAATAAATGACCCTGCAACCTGGCATACTTTTGTCTTGTGATAACTTTCTACGCTCCGGTCAAATACAACAATAGGACATCTGGAAGCTGGGGTGTGGCAAGAGGCTCTGAGCGTATTTCATGGCTGGGATGGGAGGGAGGTTTCCATCTGCTCAGTGGCAGTTGGACCAGGAGGACCCCTGGGACCAGGACCAGGCCAGGTAGACATGGGTGGTCACAGGAGGCTGACGCGGCAGGGTGTCTGGGAAGGCACTTAGATGTGGAGGGCAACCCATGCCATGAGGGTGGGGGAACCGTCAGAGCAATCCTAGTGCAGAGAGGCCCCCAGGATCCAGCAGGAGCTCTGTGCAGGGCTCACATGGTCATGGGGGCCCAGCAACAGAGAGGACCCATTTAGCAACCGTCAGCACTGGATTCTGCCTTTTGTCTGGGCAGAGGTGGTCCACCCCGCTTCTCTTGTCCTTCCTCTCTGCCCTTCCTCTCCCAGGGCAAGGCCTGGTCCACCAGCCCTTTTGTTGGCCCTGCCCAGATGCCTGGGGCTAGATGGGAACAAGGCCCTCTCCTTTGAGAGTTTCCAGCAGCACTAACCCCTAGGACCTGAGACAAAGGGGCCAGATGAGTTTCTTTAAGGACCACCCACCAGGCTCATTCAATTTGGGGTCCTTCTGATTTCCATGCAGCCTGGGACTCCATGGGACTCGGGCACACTGGGCTGGCACCTGGCTCCATTGGTGTGAAGACACCAGTTCCATCTCACACACCCTGAGCACTTCATGCTGTCCTGAGGCATAAGGGTGAGCTTGTATTCTTGCTCCTTGTTTAATCCTTCATCCCATTGTTTCTAAACCTTCTCTGAGTCTCCTCTCGGCCAAGGCAGGTGAATCTGTACATGATTTTACCCCTGGAGCTCATGGTCTGGGGGCTTGGAAACTGGTGAGCCTATACTTCCGCATGATCAGTGGCTTAAAAGAAGGAAGAATAGGGTACTTGAGCCTAGGAGAGAGAATAACTTGCTCTCTTTGCAGGGCTGACAAGCTGAGGCATGGAGCTGGGTTTTGAAGACTGAATAGGAGTCTGCCAGAAAGGGCAGGGGCAGGCATTCTATGCAGAGTGAGCAGTATTTTCTCAGACCCACAGCTGTAAGAGCGTTGTGCGAACATCAGCAGGTCACTGGGCAGGAGACAAGGCAGATCAGGTCCACCAGGAGGCCCTAGCCAGTGTGCTCGCACTCATGTGCCATCTGGCAAGCTTGGGAAGAGTGCGCTACAGAGGGTTTTAATGGGGGCAAGCTCAGGTGAGGGCTCCAGCTGCAGGGAGTGAAGGGCAGGGAGCAGGAGGGGATTGGGGGCAGGTCTGGGAGGAGACTGCTGCATCTGGGTAGAGGGAGAGCTGAGCTCAGTATGGACAGGGAGACCAGGAAGGTGCCAGGATTCAGTGACTCCTGGGATGTGGAGATGAGATGGGCAGAACAGCAATGGCTGCCAGGTTGGCATAGGGAAAGGTGACAGGTTTGTTTGGGGCTTGTTGACATGAATGTGCCTCGTGACACTCTAGGGGCAATTGCAGGCAGTGGGATACTGGGTCTGGAGTCTGGAAAATGGTGCAGGCTGAATGGGGTGAGCACCTGTCAGCAGGTACGTGGTCATGGAGGTCGAAGCAGCAGGTGTGGAGCAGGCAGAGAGGAGGGCAAGGGTGAAGCCCTGCACACTGAAGCCCCGCCCTAGGGGATGAGCAGAGTGCAGGCCACAGGTGGACTGGGCCCTACTTCCTGTGGGGATCTGCCTCCCCTTCTCGCTGAGATGCATGGTGAGGCCTTCTCCACGCAGGGCTGGCAGATGTCACCTGAGGACTGCCCACATGGGTGATTTCAGGCAGAGCATCAGGAATTCCCCACAGAGCAGGGGTTAAGCCCTGGGCAGCAGGGGCCAGTGATGCCCCTGGCATCTGATGGGGAAGGTACCGGTGGCAGGAGAGGGTCTCTTCTGGTAGAGAGCTTGCATGAAGTCCAGCTGCCCGAAGCCAGGAGGAATTACTGGGAGGACATTAGGAAACCTGCAGAGTCTGTGGGGAGTTGGGCTGTGGAAGGGCCTGACAGTCAGGGTCCTAGACACAAGAGGGTCTTAACCATTGTGACCAGGTGTTGGTGACACCACTACTTTTTCCTCTTCTGTCTCCTGTGGCTCAAATCCCACACCCTGTGAGGGAGAGGATGTTGGGCTCAGGGAGTATGTGCACATGCAGAGTTCCAGGAATTCCAGGAAATAACGTTGGGCTGCTGCTCCAAGAGAGGGGAGAATGGGCGCTGGGCCACCCCCAGACCTTGGTGCCTGGTGCCTGGTGCCTGGGGGCCTTGGGGTGGCTGTTTAGTGGCTCAGGGGCTTCAGTGTAGTCAGCGTAGTGTGTGTTTCTGTTTTTTGTTGTTTTTTTGAGACAGTCTTGCTCTGTCACGCAGGCTGGAGTGCAATGGCGCTATCTCCGCTCACTGCAACCTCCACTTCCCGGGTTCAAGCGATTCTTCTGCCTCAGCCTCCCAAGTAGCTGGGATTATAGGTGCCTGACAATGTGCCTAGCTAATTTTTGTATTTTCCATAAAGACAGGGTTTAGCCACGTTAGCCAGGCTGGTCCCAAACTCCTGACCTCAGGTGATCTGCTCACCTCAGCCTCCCAAAGTCCTGGGATTACAAGCATGAGCCACCGCAACCAGTCTGTTTTTGTTTTTAATGTGACACATTTTAATAAGCATAGCATTTAACAAAGCAGATAATATGATACAACACACACACAGACACGCGCACACACACAAGATACAATGTCATCTTGTCATGAGGGATAGCACTGACGATGTTTGGTTAGGATTTAGGCAGGATTGACTGGAAAAAAAAATGTCTCATCCACTGTGTTTTGCCCACTCATACATAAACACGGGAGCTTTTTATTCCAAAATGTGGAGTTATCTGCAACTCTGCAAATTATACTTGATATTTACTTTTCTTGATATATTTGCTGAAAAACAATTCTCCTAGAAAACTGTGGTGATTTCTCAGAGCAGTAGTTATTTGTCTGCAGCCTTTAACTATGGCAAACACTTTTCACTTGAGTTTGAAGCATTCCGTGGACGTCTCCCGGCAGAGATGCTCATGTGGCACATAATTTTATGTGCTTTCATTCTCCAGACTTGTTAGAAATGCCATGTTTTATGTTTGTAATTAGTAGGATGAGCCAAAGGATTTGACGTTTAAACATTTGAACCCTAAGACTATCTTGAAACTTTAACCAAAGAAACATAAGAAGAATGTATACAAACTTAATCATGGGAATTGGTAGTTCAACAGTCCTTTATTTAAAAAAAAAAAAAAAAAAGTATTGTGCTGGCAATGGAATCAAAGACAAAAATATAATCATCACAATCTACAAGGCACTGTGTACTCTGCCGATCTACTCATCCTCATCCTGATACAGACACGCGTGGGAATCTTCTCAGCGGCAGGACCTGCAGCCATTGTCACCCTATTTTACAGATCAAGCAGCTGAGCAATGACTCAAACTTACAGTGATTTGCTTGGCATGTCAGAGTTAAAATGTAACAGCCCCCTAAGAGCAGCCTAGCACAGTTTTCGAGAGTACAGACTCTTGGGAGCCAGGCCAGGGTTCAGATCCTGGCTCGGAGACTTTCGCACAGTGTGAAGTTGGGATAGCCTTTCTCAAGTTCCTCATCTGCAGAATGAAGATAATCATCACAGCTAGCTCACACAGCTGCTGTGAAGAATCAACTAGAGACAAGGTGCTTAGAGCAGTGCCTGAGCCATCTAAGAGCCATATGGACATTTCTGTTTATGAGGGGCCCCGCTGGCTTCCATGGAGCCCCACTTGCGCATAATTGGAGATTTGATCAAACATTGGTGTCGTGTAACAGCCACTCACAGATGCCCTGGCTTAGCACACTGGAGTTTTGATTAATTTAATTATACCAAGTGTCAGGAGGGCACCAAAGGCCAGGATATGTGGAATATCTTCCTGGAGCATCAATTTTACTTTAAAAAGATGTACTGTATTTCATAATGTTAAATTGACGCTTCCTAAAAGACATAATTCGGAGGCAACAGTGGCGTTCTCGTTTTTGGTAAAAGCTGATACAGGTTCTGCCTTCACTCTCTAGGATATTAGCTAATTTCCTTTTTTTCTCCCTAGAGACAGGGTCTCGCTTGTTGTCCCAGCTGGAGGGCAGTGGCACGATCATGGTTCACTACAGCCTCCAACTCTGGTGCTCAAGTGATCCCCTACCCCCTCAGCCTCCTAAAGCGCTGAGATTGCAGGTGTGAGCCGCTGCCCCTGCCAACTTTTTTATTCAGTGCACTGAGAAGACTCTCATATGTGTATTTATGGGAATTTGGATAAAAATTTTGGACAAACATTGATCCATGTCACCTGTGAGACAGGGGAAAACTTGTTATATACACCAATGTGTCCTCTGATTACTTGTCAAGCTTTGATTTTTTCTGTTATCAGAATTCTCAGTGCTACCAAAGTCCCTCCCGAAACATTGGACTTGGCTTGAAAACTACCTGAAAGGTAGTGCAGTTTATAACCTAGAATCAATGACTGCGACCCTTCCCCTTCTCCGCAAGTTTATGCTCGACATGGTAAAGGACTGTAGAGGTCACTGGCCCCTGACAGTTCGGCGAGTGTGGACATGTGCAGACGCCGGATGCCATCAGCACATCGAGGCAGTGGACACTCGTCGCCTCTCTCGGTTTCCTCTGTCCCTTCGCTTCTGTTGCTATTGTTGTTTGCTTTTGTGGTAAAGATGCTTAACGTGAGCTCACACCTCTTAAAGAATTTTGAAGTGTGCAGTGCCACATTGTTAGCGACAGGCACAACATTGTACTGCAGGTTTCTAGATGTTACCCATCTAGCATAACTAAAACTTCATGCCATTGAACAACAACTCCCCATTTCCCGCTCCCCCAGCCCCAGCAGCAGCTATGGTGTCGTCCACTTCTGTGCATTTGATTATAGAGCCTCACATGAGCAGGCACATGCCATATCTGTCCTTCTGGGCCTGGCTTATTTCAGAATGCGGGTACATGGAGGGGGGTCTGCGCACCAGTACACTGTCACCGATGTGGTTGTATAATACAAGCCTGGGTCCCTCTCATCTTCTGACAGCCCTATTTTTTTGTTGTTTGTTTATTTTGAGACAGAGTTTTGCTCTGGTGCCCAGGCTGGAGTGCAGTGGCACTATCTCAGCTCACTGCAACCTCTGCCTCCAGGGTTCAAGCAATTCCTTTGCCTCACCCTCCAGAGTAGCTGGGATTACAGGCACCCATCGCCATGCCCAGCTAAACTTTGTATTTTTAGTAGAGGCTGGGTTTCGCCACGTTGACCAGGCTGGCCTCGAATACCTGACCTCAGGTGATTGGCTTGCCTCAGCCTCCCAAAGTGTTGGGTTTACAGGCATGAGCCACAGTGCTGACCTTGATAGCCCTATTGTTTTACAAAATGAAGGAGTGCCTGACAGTACATGAATGGTGGCACGTTGTAAGTGCATGCGTGAAATGAAGGGCATCTATATAGACGCAGATGCACTGCAGTGCAGTGGTGCCAGCGATGTCCACGCTTCCAGAAGTGAGACCTGAGGTGAGAGTAATTGGACCCAAGTACCCCCAAGCCTCACCCTGTCTGTGGGCCTGTATGCGCAGCCCTCCTGGGCGTATGTATTTGATTTGTGTTTGAGGCTGGGTCTTGCCCTGGCATCAGCAGAAGTAGGCCCTGGAACGCATAGGTCACCACAAGACCTACACCCTCTGCACAGTTGAGCATCTCATGGTCAATGCCCTGTGGGTGCCCAGGGCTAGGTAGGCACTCAGAAAGCCTGCAGGCTCTGGGGTGGCCAGGCTGCACTTTCTGGTAATCTCATATTTCCCATCCTCTGCCTCTGTGCATCCCTCCCCCCTTGCCCATGAGGACACCCTTCCTGCCCACCTCACACCCAGCCCTGCTCAGCCTGCCCTGCCCTCCTCCTGCCAGGACCGCCTCTGCTAAACCACTTAATCCGGTGATATATTTCCTCTGGCAGGCCAACCCCATCGATCCTGAACTCTCAGGAATTTGATTATAGTGTTTTCTAACAAAGTCAAAAGCAGATTTCCATGAGAGGTTTATAGCTCAGTAATTATGGTGCTTTAGTGTAGCATGCCAAGGCGCAGGAATGTACGGGGTAAGGATGTCAAGAGAAAAGGTCAGAAAATTAAATTAGAACCAAGGAAGGTGAGCCTTGGCAAGAGAGGCCTGGTCAGCCTGCTGACAGGGGCTCCAGCTCTGGGGAATCCTGAGAAAGGGGAGTTGTAAAAATGAGCCATTTCACGCCTAATTACAATTTCCCATAAGGTACTTAAGGAGTGACGATGTGCGCTGAACTTGGACAATTAACGTAATTAAACATTCATGCTGCCTGCCGCCCATTTCCTGCCTGGGGATATCTTTGGAAGCTGAAGCGATTCTTTTTTCTTGGAGGTGATTTCAAGTACGGCTGCAGAGGAAGGGCTTCCCGTAGGGCTGGGATTTGGGGGATGTGCCCCTGCACCCCAGTGGGACAGGACCCCCACAAAGAGTGTTCTTAGGTGGCAGCTGGTGGCCAGGGAAGGCTGGATGCCGCTGACCTGGAATTACCTCTCCATTGGGAGTGGGCAGCGGGGTCAGTGTTTGTGACTCTGCCTATGTTTTGGTTACAGCCAAGTCACTTAAGCTCAGATTCTCTGGCGTCTCCTCCTTTCCTCCGATTCTCCCACAGAAGCATGTATGGACCTCCCTGGCTTCTCTGGGGCTCAGGTTTTCTATGTGTCTTACTTGTAAGGCTGTGGCCAGGATCGTTATGCCTACTTTTCAGATCCGGACATTGAGACTCTGACAGAGAGTGGGTAGTCTGACTAAGACACACAACTGGCGGCAGCTTTGCTGGGATCAGAACCCAGGGCACCTGCTCACGTGCTGGCTGTCACCTCTCAAGTGTGAGCCAGGGGAGGAGCTCAGGGTCCAGCCAGACTGACTGAGCTGCTCTCAGGTGGCCGCACACCGTGGAGACTTCAGTCTAGACTTCCAGGGCTGTGGCTCCCTGCTCTGGGAAGGGGCAACAGGCTTCCTAGCTCCAGAGTTGTGGATGCTGGAAGAGGCGGCAGGGGTGAAGGACAGGGGCCTCCTGCAGATGCTCAGCAGGCAGTGGATGTCAGCTGGCTTTGGTTGGGGCTCTGCCTGCCTTAAGGGCAGGGACAGCCAGCCCAGCTGTGCATGGTGGGTGCTCAGGCTGGGGGCACCTCCAGGTCCCAGCGCACCTGCCTTGCTGCCGGGAGACAGCATCTAGCAGGATGCGAGGCGCTGGCCAGCCTGAGAGCTAGGCCTTGATGCAGAGAGTCCTTCCACTTCAAAAACACGCTGGTTTCAGGCTATGGCAGGTGGAGAGGGAAGAGCCAGGGACCTGGGGGGTCCTCAGGCTGGGGCGAGTCTACCCCCAACTCTGCCCCGCTGGCTGGAGAGAACAAGAAAACAGGCTGCTGCCCAGACAGGGCCCTGGTGGAGTGAGCTGAGTCAGGAGCAGCCCTGTCCTGTCGGTGCACCTGGCCCACTTCTGTGTGCACCACTGGGGCGGGATGAATTGGCAACTGATTCATCCCGGAGGCCGCCCACCCTCTCTCTGTGCTCCAGACCGCTCCTGCCTGAGTGTCTCACGGGTGTCTGTCCTTGGGTCCCCACAGAAATCTCAGCCCAACATGCCCCACACGGCCTTCCCCTCCTCTCACGTGGCTCCTTTTGAGGGTCTTTTGCAGGGAAAGCTTCCCAGCGTGACTAATTGCCCAGGTCAGAAACCTGGAATCCTCCCTGGCCCCAATTTCTGCACCCAAGTTTCGACTCTGCCTATGTTTTGTTTGTCCACATGCCGCCTCCCTCCCGCCCGCCCTCTTTCCTGGCTCCCTCTCCAGCCTCACCTCCTTCCTTAAGCACCATCTCTGCCCTCCAGTCTCTCTGCATTTCTCCCCTCCCCCCTGACCTGGGCCATCTCTCCTCTCCTGGCCCTCCCTCCTTGACACAGTAGGGGCTTCCCTCACTACCGGGGGGGAGAGGGGGTCACCTCCTGCATTGCTGGTCCCATGGGCCGTGATCAGGGACACCCTCCCACTCTGCCTGCCTCTCAGCCCTCCCCATGAGTGTCAGATTCCCTCTCAGTCTGTGTCTGGGCCCTGCAGTCCTGGAGGGCATCCTGAGGGGATGCTGGTCACATTCACTCTGTGGTCCCAGCCCAGCAGGCTTATCATCACTCAAAGGGCCCCAGCTGGGGACCCCACTACCCACCAGATCCTGCCGTGCCAGCACCCAGAGCCAGGCCAAGGAGGGCAGGGCCAGACCAGTTCCACCCCAGATCACAGCTGGGCCTTGACTGTCAGAGTGGCCCCCTCGGCTGCCAAGTGCAGAGTCATCAGGGAGCAGGCCAGGCTGTAGGCTCCCTCTGCCCCCAACCCCTGGGGGAACTCCACTCCCAGCTGCTGTGGAGAGTCCTGACTTCTCCCGCATGTGCGTGGCTTGCTTTTTGGCTGGACTAAGGATTGCAACCATATGAAATGCTCACTGCTGGCCCCACCCACCTCCCATTGGCTGCCCAGGAGCTCAGCTCCTGTTCCGGGGGCAGCCACTGCGCCCCTTTCTTTTGTGTCCTTTCAGGATGTCCTGCACACACACAAGTACATATATGTGTGTGTACACACCCACACATATAAATCCTAGGATTGGAATCTCGTGCTCAAGGGATTTTGTGTCTAGATATATTGTGCTTTCATTTTTTTTTCCCATTTATTTATTTTATTGCTTTTTAGGTTTTGGGGTACATGTGAAGAACATGCAAAATTGTTGCATAGGAACACACGTGGCAGTGTGATTTGCTGCCTTCCTCCTCATCACCTACTTCTGGCATTTCTCCCCTTGCTATCTCTCCCCAGCTTCCCACCCCCCACCGTCCCTCCCCTATTTCCCCCCAACTGACCCCAGTGTGTAGTGCTCCCCTCCCTGTGTCCATGTGTTCTCATTGTTCAACACCCGCCTATGAGTGAGAACATGCGGTGTTTGATCTTCTGCTCTTCTGTCAGTTTGCTGAGAATGATGGTTTCCAGGTTCATCCATGTCCCTACAAAGGACCCAAACTCTTCGTTTTTGATGTGCTTTCATTTTTATGACTTCCTCATGCACACTGTAGACTATGCCGTGTACTACCCTGCATTCGCTCTTGTTGGGTAACATATCTTGGACATCTTCCACGTCAGCTCTTCCAGATCTGCCCATCCCTTCTGTGAAGGTATTCCATCCTGTGAATCACTTATTTAACTGGACCTTGACTGATGGGGACTTGACTTCCTTTCAATATTCACTATTTCGTATAACACAGCCCTGAATATCTTTACATTATTTCCCTGCCCACTTGTATGAGGACATTTGTAGGATTAAATTCAACAACTGGAACGCCGGGTTCAAAGTTTGTGCGTTTTCATCTTTGATAAAGATGACCGCAACCCTAGGATGGTTTGCTGGATGCCTTTCTCTCGGCATGTACCCCTGATGCATACATGTTTATTTTCACAATCTGATGCAGGTTATTTTTTTAATTAAGGGTGAGGTTGAACATCATTTCATACATTGAAAAGCTACTCAGTGGCTCACACTTGTAATTCCAGCACTTTGGAAGGTCAAGGCAAATGGATCACCTGAGGTCAGGAGTTCGAAACCAGCTTGGCCAACATGGTGAAACCTTGTGTCTACTAAAAATACAAAAAAAAATTAGCTGGGCACGGTGGCAGGTACCCATAATCCCAGCTACTCAGAAGGCTGAGGCAGGAAAATCACTTGAACCCTGGAGGCAGAGGTTACAGTGAGCCGAGAGCATGCCACTGCACTCCAGCCTGGGCAAAAGAGAGACTCTGTCTCAAAAAAAAAAAAAAAAGCTGCTGCTGTTTCTTTTCTGAGAACTGTCGCCTCATACTGAAACAGGAAAAGTTCCCTTGTCTCCATGCAGGGTGTGTTATGGGGGTGTGGCTCTCTTCCTCAGTGCCCCACTCCTCAGACCTCTGGGGGAGCATGCAGACGGGCAGGCTGTGGGGCTCCCATCCCATGGCAGTGTCTAGGGGTGGATGTTTACAGCTGAAGCCCCAGCAGGCATGTGCTATTATGTGCTCTTTTAGTTTTGCCGTCTGTAGGAGGCTTGTGTTAACCAACTCAATTACCTTGTCACAAGGGCAGAGGGCTTTCTGTATCCCGAGTTCTTCCTTGATGTACCAGAAGAATCAGATCACATATGGACTTGGAGAATGAGTGCAAAGTTTTATTGAGTGGAAGTAGCTCTCAGCAGATGGGGGAAGCCAGAAGAAGGATGGAGTGCAAAGGTTTTTCCTGGACTCCGGCTCTTCAGCAGCCTGGGCTGTCCTCTGACTGCCCAGCCACACTCCACGTGGTTCTGCCTCTGCTTCTGCTGATTGGTGGCCTATGGCATGCCAGTGGCAGTTGGTGCCTTCCTCTCGATGCCCTGCCA
Source organism: Cebus imitator (assembly GCF_001604975.1). NCBI lineage: Eukaryota > Metazoa > Chordata > Mammalia > Primates > Cebidae > Cebus > Cebus imitator. The sequence continues at coordinate 511,183 of NW_016107933.1, read as the reverse complement.
CCCATGTGTTCCTCCGCTGATGTGCTCTTCTCGACGTCCAGCCACTGTGCCTGCCTGCTAGAGTCTCAGGGAGTTTTATAGGCACAGGATGGGGCATGGTGGAGCAGGGTCATCTTGGGAAATGTGACATTTGGGCGGGAAGGCAGGAGTTCCTGTCCTCACCTAGGTCTGTGAGGGTGGAGCCTTAGCCAGGGACCATGCCATTCCCCCACTTCCGTATCATTTAAAGGGACCATGTCCTTCTCTACTCAGCACTTCCGTATTGATACCATTTGTCCCTTTTCCTTTGCTGGATTGTTTCTTGTTGATTTGTAAGAGCACTTTACATATTAAGGAAACTAGTCCTTTGAAGTGCACATGATATTGGTGAGGCCTACGGGGCTGAATTGAGAGTCCATGAGAGGGAGGAGGAACCTTGTGCTTGCTGAGTGTTTGTTGCCCTGTAGATAACCAGAGCGTGCTCCTCAGGCCCCTGCATGAGGATTTCACCATAAAACACATCCACCAGGAGCTGTCCTTCAAGGTGGGAAAGGGATGTGGAGAAACAAGTGGGGCATGAACTGTGGCCCAGGAAGCTTCAGCCACTGTGGGACAGAGGCAGGCAGGATTGCCCTGGTTGACCAGAATCCTACTGTGCTCAAAAGCTCTCTAGGCCAGATGGAGGAGGCTACAGGGAAACAGGTGCTCAGGGCGTAGAGCTGAGGTGTCAGACGGACCTGGGGGCCCAGCTTTGGCTCATTTCACAAGTAGCGCAGCACCTGCATTATTCTTAAATTGCTTGCGAGTATTTGGAGATCAGAGACTTCACATGCAAATCCAGATTTCTCACTTCTTTACAAAAATAAGAAGGCCCAGCAACATGGACCCACACCCTCCTAGCCACCGCTGGCCACCTCGGGCTCGAGACAGCCTGCCCAGGGCCCGCTGTCCCCTTTCATCCCCTTGCCCATGCGGCTTTTCTCATGAGAGCAAAATATTTCTCAGTGAAGAGGGAATAAGCAAAAGATGAACCAAGAGGGCTACGTGCTTCAAGGAAAAATGCAAGAGAGTATATTTCATTCGGAAATGCATACTATTTCTCTCTGTTCAACATGTGCACAAAATATGTCTGGGTCAGAGAGATGGGGCATTGGGAAGCATGCCCAGCCTAGCAGGGACCCGCCAGTCTAGGGTCAGGGAGGCCGAGGGAGAATCGCTGTGGCAAGAGGCAAGCCCTGTGGCCTGCGGCCAGCAGCGTGTTATCAGGATGGTGCCTACGGATGTCAGGATGTGCCGGGAGCCATGGCAACAGCTCCCAAGAAAAAGAGGAGAGGTTGGTGGCAGCACGCACCCACCACTCGGCCGCAGCGAGCACATGCGGCGCCCCCCTGCCCCGCTGACCTCACGCCACCCTCACGCTCTCCCTGTGAATGACAGCCATGAAGGAAACCAACGCATGCTCCACAGCTGACTGCTCCCACCAAGGAGGTGCACACTGTGCCCACGTCCACACCGCGCCTCCTCCTCCCCTGTCCTGCCTGCTCAGAAGTGGCATAAGGATAACTGCAGTTTTCCATTTATCCAATGGGTGTTTTTGGCCCCAGTTTATTGAATTTATTCATTTTGCCAAGCCCTATGTGGGTACCTGGGGACTTAGAGAGGGGTCAAGGGCCGCCTCAGTCTTCTGGGAGTTCACTGTAGAGCACGTGTGTGTGTGCACGTGTGTGTGCAGGCATGAGTGCGTATCCATAGACTCATATACATGCACATGCATACACTCATGTACACTCACACATGTATGTGTATTCATGTGCATTTGTGTGCATGTGTGCATATATGTAAGTGCATTCATGTGTGTGTGTGTATTTGTATGTGAGTGCATACATGTGCATGTGTGTATGTGTCTGGGGAGTTATCATTGAACAGGCCAGCCTGTGATGGTGACAGCCCTGAGTGCTCTCCTGGAGGTGGTGCCACACAAGGCCTGGCAAATCGTAGTTACCAAAATACTTGACCAGTGAATGAACCATGAATGAATGAATGAAAATGAAGATTTTGGGGGGCCAGAGAGGGAGACAGTGACTTGGCCTGGTGGAGGGCATGGGCCCAGGGCAGACAGGGAGGAACTGTCCCAAACAGGAGGAAAGTCAGGCTGGACCTGGAAGCAGGGGGAGGGGCTGCCCAGCAGAAAGTGGCAGCTGGACCAGGTGCTCTGGAGAGGGTGCTCTTGCCCTGGGAGCAGCATGCTGGAGCTTCAGAGGTGGCTGGGCACCGCAGGGGCTGCTACCAGACTTGACGCCCTATCGGGGCTTAGCAGGAGTCAGTTCACAACATGCACGGCCGTGATAGTGGCTGTGCCACCTGCAGGGCAGGCAGGAGCACGTGGGCAGCCGGCTGGCGACCATGAGCCAGAGGGCCACCCCCCCCAGCCCATCTCAGTGAGCTGTAGGCCTGCTGCCGGCTGCTGCCTAGAAGGGTCACGCCCGCTTTCGAACAATAAATTAGAATCAGAATTGTGATGATTTTTATAGATTCTGCCTGACCAGCTGCCGGTCCCATCTTCTGAGCCCTTGTGGTGTTGGGGACAGCTGGGGCCCGGTGAGCAGGGCCTTTGCCATCCTCTCTGCAGGGAAGGGCAGCCCTCCCTCCCCTCCCAGTTCTCAGGGTGGCCCCAGGATCTGGGCTTGGAGTGCATCCCTGCCACCCACCTCCTACCCAGTTGGTGAGGAAAGGCCCCTGTGAGGCTGCCTTGGGGATTAAATTTTCAGGACTCAGCACTCACTCTGATTTCTGATTTCCTCCCTGCTCGAAATGGGGCTGATCAAATTAAGCCCCGTCAACACCTCAACACCTCTGTCTGGGTGCTGTGTGGGGAGCGTGGGGAGCCCCTTCCCTCCTCAACTGCAGCTGGGATATTCTAGGGCAGAAACATCACGGGACAGGAGTGTGTGGGGTCCACCAGGGCCAATTGTCACCACCCCCAACTCCAGGCTCCTGGACCCACCAAGTTCACACAGGAAGTAAATGGTTGGAACCGCCAGCCCTGCAGGATTGGATGACATGGCCTGGGCTCAGAGTGGCGGCCGCACTGGGGCCTCTCGGTGCCGTCCCTGAGTCTGCACCTTGGGATTTACCCGTGGGAGAGGCAGGTCTGAGAGAAGATCCCACAGCCAGACGTGGAGGACAGGAGAGGCCAGAAACAAAGGTCGGGCAGGTCTGCTCCTCAGCCCCACGGTGGGCAGGAGCAGAGGGAAGGGAGACATGTGGTTTGGCGGCCCAGCAGCCTGAGGGGAGAGGGAGGTCCCTGACACTCGGCTGGGAGAGAGGGCTGAGGGTCTGGAAATTTCCAGGGTCTGGAGCTGACAGGGGAGTGGTGAGCATAGGATCACCTCTGTGGGGGGTTCTTCTCTGGGCAGATCCAGGCAACCTGGCTGCTGCCCACCCACCAGGGGTTTCCCTGTCCCCTCAAGGGGCATGGGTGCATCCGGGACTGTCCCTCAAGAAGCCCCAGGCCCCATTGCCCTTCCATCCCCAACATAGGGGAGTGCTGGGGTCATCCCCGAGGTTGTCCCCAGTCACTCCTCCTCCTTGAGCAGACCCTGGACAGACACAGGGATTGTGCTTGGTGCCATGACCCAGTACCTTCAGCTCCATCTTAGCTGCTGGACATGGAATCACCATTATGGGCCACTGGACGTTCAGGATGCAGGGGACAGAGCCAAATGCTCAGGTCAGACAGGGTGCCTGTTGCCTGGGCCCTGGACTTCTTCCCTCATTTGCATAAGAGGGGTGCCATGCCCACTCCACCGGCTGCCATGAAGAAGAAACAGGAGGTGTGTGAAGTCCCTGGTGCCCAGGCATCTGAAGAACTCTTCCTCCTAGGAAGGCAGCTTGATGGCACGGTGAGGCCCACCATGCGATGCTGTCAGCCAGGAGGAGCCCTGTGCTCAGCCCCAGTGCCCCAGCACTGCTGTGTGCCTGGTCTCCTGACCTAGAGGGGTTGGGAAGGAGGAGGGAGCAGAGGTAGGCGCTGAGTCCCTGCCTGTGGCTCATGGCCAGGTAGGAGAGGGCCTCATTTTCTCAGGATCAGGCAGCATCTGAGACCTCCTGCATGTGTCAGCTGCAGGCCCCTCCCAGAGGACCAGGACCTCACCCCTGCAGGGCCCACAGCCACTCCGCATGACACAGGGCTCAACATCTGAGTACCTGAAGGCCACAACAAGGGAAACTGAGGTTGGCAGGTAGAGAAATGCCTTGGAACTCAGATTTGAGGAGTGCAGAGACAGATGAGGTGCTGATTCTGCTGGAATCAGGAGCCTGCAATACAGAGGGCGTGGAAGGTGGAGGGGCAGGTTCCAGAGACCCTGAGGAATGAGGAGGGAGCTGGCTTTGAGGGAGGCGAAGAGGCAGGCCTTGCTCCTGGTGTGGGCCTGGGCGCATGCGGGCACCACTCCCCTGGTGGATGAGGCAGCTGGCAGTGCAGCCGGAGATGCACATGTGGGCAGAGCAGGCACTGGGCCCTGGACCTTCTGAGTGTAAGGTATCTGAGGTCTTCCTGGAGCAATGCCTGGATTCCAGATGTCCAAATCAGGGGCCCTCTGCTCCCGCCCCACGTGGGGCTGAGGAGTAGGCCTGCCCAACCTTTGTTTCTGGCCTCTCCTGTCCTCCATGCCTGGTTGTGGGTTCTTCTCTCGCACCTGCCTCTCCCATGGGTAAATTCCAAGGTGCAGACTCAGGGACAACACTGAGAGGCCCCCAGTGCGGCTGCCACTCTGAGCCCAGGTCCTGTCATCCAATCTTGCAGGGTCTGGCGGTTCCTTCCATTTGTCTTCCTGTATGAACTCAGTGGAGCTCATACAGGAGCCTGGGATTGGCAGTGGTGACAATTGGCCCTGGTGGACCCCACACACTCCTGTGCCAGGCTGGTAACAGGTATTTTCCACCTGTCATCTGCTAAGTCACTGGCCAAGCTCCAGCCACATGGGTCCCGCGGCATTGGCTGTCAGTACCCCACTTGCCAGGCCCCCACCTCCTCTGCATTCGGAACAAGATCCCTGGGAATCCTCCCTTCTGTTGGGACCTGTGGGTGTCTTTTTTTGTTGTTCTGAAGTTCACAGTGAATATTTTCATTAAAAGACCTGCCGGCCTCTGCATTGGCCCCTGCCACCTGGCTGCTGCATGCTGCGATGCCTCCGTGAGATTCACTGGGCCAGTTCCCCTTCCCTGGGCCAGTTGCCCAGCAGAGAGAAGGCTTGGAGTCCTGGAGGCCTTGGCGGGTCTTGGGGACCCTCCATGGCCTAAGCAGATGCTGGGCAGGGGCAGGGCTTGCTGGCTTTTCTGGCCCGCCCTAGCCTCTGGAGGCCCCCGTGAATCCTTGGGGGAGAGTGGGCTGCAAAGGCCGTTAAAGAGTGGCATAGGGCAGGTGCAGAGCAGACTTGGCCGTTTGGCTGGTGTTGGGGGAAAGAAGGGGAGGTTTTGTTTGGGAACCTCTGTGACGGCTGTAGACAGGAGGACCCCAGCCCCACTGCAGGACACCTAGAAGGGGCTCACACGGCTGCTGGTCACTCAGCCTGGCTCTGCTGGCTTGGGCTCCACCTCAGCAGCTTCACACCTCTGCTGGGCACCACTTCCCAAGGACATGTATCTGGGAGCCGAACCAGAGCCTAGCCCCTTTTCTGGTCATGGACCTTAAATACACAGCAGACCTTCTCCTCGCTCCCCACTGGGAGGTACAGGCATGGGCAGAAGAGAGTGGCCCGGTCTGATGCCTTGGTAGTTTAAGAGTGCTCAGGCTGCAAAGCCAAACCATGATGCCGCCCCCAGGCCAGCACATTTGTCTGTGTCTGTGTTTGTGAGAGCACACAGGACTCTTGTGGTTGCAAGTGACAGAAAGCTCAGTGAGTTGACTCGAAGGATTAGAGAGTGCAGGGCTGCGTCAGCTTCAGCCACCGCTGGATTTGGGGGCCTAAACAGTGTCAGCAGCACATCGGGCTGCCCTCATCAGTCACCTCTGCTGTTCCTGGGAGAAGAAGGTACCTAGCAGCCCCAGAATCACATTTTCCCAGCAGACAGGAAAGCAAGGGAGTCTTCCTGTGCACACCAACACACAGCATCAGGCTCCAGTGGCCTGGCAGGACCCCTTGGGCACTCCTGGAGCTGGGGTGCAGTGGGGTTGGCTCTTCCCTGTGAGCCATATGGGGTGTGAGTAGGGGAGGGAGGATGATTTGCTCTCCTCCACATGGTTGCCAGGTTGGCGCAGTAGCATGGCACCTCTGTGTGCAGTGCCTTGGTGAGCGTGCCCATCTGCCCTTGCACCATCCCCTAGTAAGTGTGCCCATCTTTCCTTGTGCCATCCCCTAAAGAGTGTGCCTGTCCGCCCTCACACCATCCTCTAGCGAGTGTGTCTGTCCCTCACACCATCCTCTAACGAGTGTGTAGTGACCAGACAGGGCAGGCCACCATGCTGCACAGCTTCAGGTGGCTCCGTGAGGATGTGCAGGTGCTGGGCAGGCCAGGACCTCCTTCATCCACCACTGAGGGGTGTCCTTTGCCCTCTGCTGTAGGGGGCATGTCCTGAGGACCAGCCCGGAGAGGCCTTCTCTCCTTCTTTAGTGCTCCCTTTTCCTCCCTGAAGCGCTGCTAAGGCTGAGCAGACCTAGGCTAGATAGAGCATCCATCTGTCTGTGGGGCAGCCTATCCCATGGGAGTTCTGAGAACAGTCAGGACTGTCTCTGAGATATGGTGCAGCTGTTCCTGATGCATTCCTGATGGCCAGGCCGACCCCAGGAGCCCCTCCCCACCCTCCAATCCACCTCAGGTCATAAAAATGGCACTAGATGAGCTGCGTCTGTTGAAGTTGCAAAAATTAATTCAGAGTCGGTAATAAAGTTATAAAGGGCTAAGATGAAATAATCCTAATGAGCATCTTTTAATCAAGTGCACCACTGGGGCTCTGTGCCGATGGCCCCTGTGGGGCTAAGCCTGCCTTCTGCTTCCCAGAGCCTCCAAACAGGGCTTTCTGCCATGTCCTGATTATGCTTCCACATAAACATATTTCATCTTAATGATGATCTTTAGGGGAATGCGCAGCCACGGAGCAATTGTCTCTTGGTTGGTAATAAATGGAGGGGATGACCTTGCTCCCCTTGACCTCCCTGGGGTGAGGCTCCCCATGTTGGAGGAGAGGTTGCTGGTGCTCTAGGCTTTGGTCCTCCTGGGCCCAGTGACAGCCCCTGCAGGCCCTGGCAGTGCTTGTAGGCAGGACCTGGGCTGGCATTCTGGCCTGGGTATTTGCTCACATCATGGCTTTAGTCTAGTTTCCTGAGCCTCCCTCTACTCTTCTGGGCAGTATGGCAGTTCTTGCTCTGCAGGTCAGTCATTAGGATTTACGTTTTGGGGACTCCTAAGCACTGGAAAAAGAGGATGATTTGCTCTCCTCCACATGGTTGCCAGGTTGGGGCAGTAGCATGGCACCTCTGTGTGCAGTGCCTTGGTAAGCGTGCCCATCTGCCCTTGCACCATCCCCTAGTAAGTGTGCCCATCTTCCCTTGTGCCATCCCCTAAAGAGTGTGCCCGTCCGCCCTCACACCATCCTCTAGCGAGTGTGTCTGTCCCTCAAGCCATCCCCTAGCGAGTGTGCCATCTGTCCTCCCATTGAGCCAGAGAGTTCAGCAGAGTGGGAAATGCCTCACAGGGCATGAGGCAGCCAAGGAGGGGGCTGGGAAAGAGCCCTAGGCTTGGAACCCAAAGCCTGCCTAACAGCAAGATTATAAAAAGGTGCTTAGCTACATTTTCTTCTAGCACTTCTATGACTTCCTTTTGATCATCTCATCCATTTGAAATCTGTTTTTGCTTAAGGCATGAGGTCAAAATTTGACCTTTTCCTCCATCTAACCAGTTGTCCTAACATCATTAAAACAAAGACAGAAACAAACAAATAAAAATCATTTAGGTCCCCAACCTGCTCTCTTCCTTCTATTCTCCTGCAATGAGCAATCATCTCGGGTGATCAAAGGGTATCCTTTCGTTAGTGTACATTTTTGCAACATGAGTGTTGCTGCCTTGTGTCTGTGTATTTGTGATTTACTTAAGTCGTGCTGAATTGTGTATCTCATTCTGCCTCTTACCTTTTGCACTCGGCACTCTGTTTTTAAGATCCATCCATCTATGTAGATATCGAACTTCTAACCTTGGTAGCACTTTGTGGGGTGCGCCCACCACATTTGCATCTCCCCTCACCCACTGATGACCCCAGTGTTGTTTCCAGCTCCTCTCACTCCACCCAAGCAATACTGCATGGAGTGGCTCTCCATTGCCTCCCTGAGGACCGGTGCAAGTTTGCCCATGTGCAAGCCAGTCCATGGGAGTGAACAATAGCCCATGGGGCAAGGGTCAGTCCGAGGAGGCCACTGGGATATCCAATAGACGTCCTGTATCTTTAGGATATAAGCCACATGGTGCTCTTCCTCATTATCCCCTCAATAGTGCCAGACTGCCAGATTGTCCCTTCCTGGTCCACCTCCACCGTTTCCCAGCGCCATTTGCTACCTTCATCATTTACTAATTTTATTTACTATTTCACCACTTGAGCAACTATTTTAATTACATGCAAACGAATATCAAAGATGATTAATATTCCAGCAGCGAGCAGGTGCACACTGGTAGTGTAAGGAGAGGGTGGCCCTGCCTCCGCTGGACGGAGGTTCTAGGAACGGATCAGTCTCCAGGTCATGGTCTGACTTCTGCTTCTCTGGGAGCTGTCAAGGCCCCTCCTGGGGAAGTTATGAGCAAGGTCTCGAGGGAGTCTTGGGAAACACAGGGCTCAGCACAGTCAGGTACCTGTCAGGGCCAAGGTGGGACCAGGTGCTGGACCTGCAGTGGAAATACAGTCAAAGGGAGGGGCTGCCCTGTATTTCCTGTTTCTAAGCTTCCCATGGCCTGTCTCCAGCTCTCGGCAGGGGGAAAGTTGGAACTTCTGTAAGTGATGTGCATCCACAACAGAGGAGAGGGGAGCCCCTTATCAGCACATGGCCAAGCCAAGTACTACCAAGAACCTAAGCCTGGCTCCTCCGGGCATTCTGTCTTTGGGCTAAAGATGGCCTGATGGAAGTGGGGTCTTGGTGAAGACAGTTCACCCCGTGGGTTGCACCGCTCAGTATGGCTCAGTCACCCTGCACGTCTGGTACAGAGCCATCACCCCAGAATAATTTCTCCCCATCCTCCATGCTGCGTCTTCTGTGCTGGGCTCCTGTTAGCTGTATGTGTGTCTTACTCTTTCTTTGTTGCTTCTTTTGTTTTGATGGAGCACACCTCTCAGCAGCTTCTTGAGAGGAGTGCTTGATAGGTAAATCTTTTGAGAACTGGCATGTCTAGAAATGTTTTCATTCCACTTTCATACGTAATGAAGAATGTGTCTGGGCACAGAATTCCAGTTGGGAAATCATTTTCCTTCAGAATTCTGAAGGCTTTGCTCCACTGTTTTCCTGCATCTAATGCTGCTTTGGAGAAGTCTAAGTCATTCTGATCCAGTTCTTTGTCTATGACCTCTTCTGTAACCTGATCTTCCCCTCTCATTCTCTGGGAGACTTTGCAGAATGTGGCTGTCTTCATGGCCGGCCTGCGATTCAACTTTCTTGACGTACCAAGTCTGTTACCACTTGCCAATCTGTTTCCAGTCTCCCACAGTTCCCCTGTTAATGCTTCCCCTCCTGTTCCTCCTATCCTTGTAGGCTTGTGGCTTTAAATTTTTTTTATTTCTTTACTGAACTTTTAATGGGATTCTAGGAAGGAACCAAATCAGATATCGGTGTTCAAGCAGCCATTTTTACCTGGAAGCCCCCCATTTCTTGGATCTGTTTTTTAAGTTTTATTCAGCTCCATCAATCTGTTTCTTTCATGACATCGACACCACCACATTTCCATTAATATTATTTTATAATACATTGTATAAATTCGAAAGACACATACCTCCTCATTATCATTCTTTTTCATTATTTTTCTATCTAGTGTCACGTGTCGTCTTCCAGATGAATGTTGGAATCACTTTGTTGGGTTTTAACAATTCTTTGATGAAAATTATGTTAAATTTCTTGATTCATTTGGAGGAGGCTCAAAATCCAATCCAGGATTATGTCAATGTATGTTCATTTACTGAGGTCTTCTTTTGTGTTTTTGGAGATTTTAGACTATATTATGCTACTTTTCGTGTACATTGATTAGTTTTTGTTTATTCATAGATACTTGGGGGTTTTGTTGTTATGGTTGATAAGCTCTTTTTTACACTTTATTTTCTAGCTGGTTATTTCTATGTTCAAGAAAAGTGTTGATCTTTGCATACTTCTTTTATGTAAGATGAGAAGTATTTATTCCTTGTGGGTTTGGTAAAACTCTTCTATGGAAGCATTTCTTTGACTGCTTTTTCAATTTCTTCTGAGGTTACTGGTTTATTCAGGTTTTCTACTTGAGTGGAATGTATATTTTCTATTTAGGCTTATTAAGACTGTGCTTTTAATTTCAGATGTTTAGGGTTTGAGGTTTTATTGTTATCTCTGATTTTGTCTCAGTAATGGTGATTGTGGGCACAATTTTTGAGTTTTGTGACCTAATGTGTAGTAAAATGTGGAACTTCTCCCATATATGCCTGACAAAGACATGTTTTCTGGCTGTTGGGTTTGAATGTTATGTTTTCCTATTAATTCAAATAGTTTCTATCCTTATCTAATATTGTATCAGACTTGTCTGGAATAGATATATTACAGTACTCATATCACTGTGGCCTTGTCCCTTCTTCCTTGCATCAGGTTGAAGCTCTTAGGTGCATAAAGTTTCGTATCTTTTATATTTCTTTCATGAGGTGTTTTATCAGCTTATCTCCTTAAATGCCTTGGTTGGCAATTACATGGTACGTGTTTCTTTGCCCCACTTGTTTTAACTCCTCCTGGTCATTTTGACTTGGTTATACCATATGCAAGTAGTTTGTAGCTGGACTTTGTTCCATCTCGTGCTTCTCCAACTGGCACCACACTTTGGCCACTGTTCTCAGCCCCCTACCCCCAGTGTGGCCTTCTCGGCCCTGCTGCACCTTCCTCTCCTTCCAGCCCAGCTCCCAGCTCCCCAGAGGCCCCCAGGTCGCTTCTGCTGGGCCCTCTGTTCCCAAAGCATCTCTCTGCCATGGCTCCGGCCCCTCACAGCCCTGCAGTTATCTGTGGGGCACTGGGCAAACTGAGGCACACCAGACCCCATGGCCTCCATCCACCAGGCTTCTCTGTCTGAGAGGGAAAGTCAATTAATGCACAGGAAGATTCACAAATGAGGCAAGACTTGCCCGTGGTGGAGCATCACAGGAAGGAAGAACGGGGGTGCTGTCGGCAGAAATCAGGGGAGGGGCAATTTCAATTTAGGATGAAATAAGGAAAGCTCTCCCTGAGGAGCTGATACTTCAGCAGACACCTGGAGGAAGAGAGCAATGAGAGGGCAGCCATCCCATGCAGAGGGGAGAGCAGTCTGCCCTGTCACTGAACAGTGTGCTTCTCAAGGTTTTAAGCATCCCCGGCCCCTGTCCCTGTTGTCCCCCAGTGGCATGCAGTAGGGTTGTGAAGGAGGCAGATGGGGTGGAACACACTTCAGTCTTCCAGGAGCTCTGAGTCCCATGGGAGGCAGCAGGCTCCCTTCCTTCTGGGTCTTTCAGGGGGCCTAAATTTGGCCAGCAGCAGCAGCAGCCACAGAAAGGGCATCCCAGGTGAAGAGGCCAGCCCAGAAAAGGCATAGGCCTGGGGTTGGCACAGGGGACAGGGAACACCCAGCCGCCCTTAGCACTGCAGAACCCAAGACTGCCCACTACACCTGCCCTCAGAGCCCACACCTGCCCACTGCACCCATCATCTGGGCCCACACCTTCCCGCTTCACCCGCCCTCAGGTCACACAGCTGCCCACTGCACCCACCCCCAGGGCCCACACCTGCCCGCTGCAGCTGCCCTCAGAGCCCACACCTGCCCACTGCACCCACCCTCAGAGCCACCACAGCTCAGCAGGGCTGGGCTATAAGCATAGGGATCTCCCAGTGAAGGAGGTGAGAGCAGCAAATGGCCCACTCTTGCCTCGAGGGACTAAGTGGAACAGGGGCCCTTAGGCCAGGTAGGCAACCAGTGCAGGGGGGCATGCCCAAGGCCAAGGTTGACTTCAAAGGGATCACTAGGAAGCTGGCTCAGGACCATGCCAGGTCCACCGGCCACAGCTCCCTATAGCAAGGCTCTATTTGGGGGACAGGCCTGCAAGGGCCAGCATGTGGTCAGAGTCTCTTCATAGCCTGGGCTTCAGGATCAAGGCCATTGTGGGAAAAACTGAGGTGGCATTTGTGATTGACAAGGTGGGGCTTCAGCTTGACTGCCAGGTCTTGCTAGGACAGAGGAGGGCAGGAGGGTGTCTGGGCCAGGGCTCCTGTTGCCCCAGGCCAGAGGGCATCGCAGATCTCCCTGCCCTTAGAGTTTCTCCCATTGTCCTGTCCAGCCTGACTTTCTGGGGGCCAGACTCAGGGCACAGCTGTCACCTGCCAGGTGACCCAGGGCCCTATCTCCCTCTCCTCATCTGCTTTGCTTTTGGGCCTTGGGCCATCTCTCTAGGCACTGGTCCTGGGCGGAGCGGGACTGTTCTAGAATGTAATTTCCAAATTCCTCTCAAAATTATCAAAATTAAAATGATGACAACAATAATAATTCTATTTCAGGTGAAACTGACATTTCTAAAGCATCTTTAGAAAACTTTGCTGTTTTTAGTGGGCCTACAGCATACAATTTAGTTTAAAACTCTGCCTGCTCCGCAGAAGCAGCCTCAAGATGTGCCCCAGCCCTGCTCTGGCCCAACACAGCGCCAGAGCCCTCCTACAGGAGATGTCTGTAGGGGTTACTGCACAGTGACTCTGGGGTTAGGGCCAAGAGGACACACTCTGATGCCTTCTGGTGCCAGAAAGACATTTAGGGGGACAGGCAGGTGGCCTGGTGACCCAAGCCCTGTGTGTTTTGTCTCCAGGTGTGGCCCTCAATTCACAGCCCAGGTTACTCCTGGGGTGCCCCATCTCCTAATTCCTCAAGAGAAGCTGGATGTTCTAGATTTTTTAAACATGGAAATCTCAGATTTTTCAAATACTGTCAACCAAATAAGGAATACTTTAGGTACCACATGGCCTCAACGAGTGCCTCTGTAGTCTGGTCCCATAGGACCGCCCATATGTGACCCCTAGCTTGACAAGGGCAGAGGGTAATGTCCAGCCTGTGTCCCAGGGGAAGAAGTTTTCCTATGGAAATTACCATCTTTCTGCTTCCCAAGGTGATTCTGAAGGTGAGCTGTCTCTGTTCATGGAAAATGCAAAGAAATAAATGTATAAAAATAGAGTGGCAATTCCTCAACCCCTGTCAGGCTTAAGTCGCCGTCTCTCCCTCTGGGAATGGCATGGATGGCCCTGAATCATCTCCAGGCAGCTAAGCAGACTGCTCACTCCGCACGGCCCTGCCTGCAGGCCCGCAAGCCCCACCCGTCACTGGAGGGGCCCTGGGCAGTCCTTGTTGTGTACCTGCATGTGTGTGCATATGTATGTATACGTGTGTGTGCATGTGTGTGTACATCGAGGGGACATAGAACTGTAGAGCTGGGAGTGGCACAAGGACTCCCAAAGGTATAGGAACCCCAGCAGCTGCTCAGCCCTGGCCCCACTTACTCCCCTTCTCTGCCCCAGCCCTCACCTTCTGCTTCACACTCCACTGTCTGTCTTGGTCTTGCCCACAGCCGGGTTGCAGGTTTGTGCCTGAAACCTCATGTTCAGCCTGTCTTGTCTGAGCCAGGCTGCAGGGTGCAAGGAGAAAGCTCCTGGCTGAGAGTCAGCCACACTGGGATGCCATGGGTCTCCCCATCTGTAAAACGGAAATGGCCATGTCCACCAAGAGGCCTGCTGTCAGCACGGGGTGAGAAGTGTGTTCTAGGGTGAGGGCCCGATGCCAGCACTGTCTGAGTGACAGAGGCCTGATTCTGCCTCTAGGGTGTGTCCTGGGCCATCCTCACAGGGAGGGAGTGCCTGTCCCTGCCTGGAAAAGGCAGCAGATGAGAGACATTGGGAGTGAGGAGAGTTGTTCTGGAAGACTCTTTGTAGAGAGGTGATGCTGCAGGGAAGCTGGTCTCCCACCTCAGCTGCAGGGGCCCCGGGACCTGGCCATCACCCTGTGGGTTGGCGACGTCACGATGACCTGCAGCCCTGGGTCTATCCCAGGCCAGGAGTCTCTGAGGACCTGCCTGGGGAATGCCATGGAGAAGCAGGACCCTGGGGCTGTGACCTGGTTTGGACACAGAGACCAGTGCAAGGGAATGGGGGCTTCCAAGACTTTGGGGCTGGGGGGGCAGTGGGCAGTGTGATCTGGGGCTGCCATCGATGCTGAAGGTCAGCCTAGTCAGCCTCTCTTGGCCTTTAGAGGGAGGTGTGTGGAGAGCTGGGAACTGAAGTCTGGTCCAGGGTGGTTTCCAGGCCTGGCAGGACCCGGAACAGGGCAGAAACTATACTGCACAGAAGGCAGGGACAATACCAAGGCTAACTCCCCAGCATGGCAGCCCCAAGTGGCCAGGGCTACCCCTGGGAGGCAGCCCAGGGGCCGACTGCAGCAGAGCTGTCACAGAGGGGTTCTTCTTGGTCTTGGCACAAATCAATCAGACCAGAGGCGGTACAGTTCACCGGGGGAGGGGCCCAGGACACAGCCCAGAAGTGAGGGGCCTTGCTTCAGTGGAGGACTGAGCAGACAGTTCTGGGAGGGACCCAAGGAGACACTGGGGAACACACACAGCTGAGGCTGGGCCTCAGTTTCCCCAGTCATAACAGCTGGCGGTGACACCTGGAACACCAGTCCTTTGGCACTTGGCAGCCTTTCGGGAGGGAAAAGAGGTGGCTCTGCTCACTCCAGCTACAGGCAGTGCAGGCTGAGGTTCCTGGCCTCTCTGTGTCTGAGTGCCAGCCCTGGGCTCCACAAGGCAGACAGTGACACTGGGCTGGGTCTCTCACGGCCTCAGCAGGCCTGATCCATCATGTGGAGGCCGCTATGGCCCCTGCTGTGGCTGGGGTTGCCACCAGGGGCTGGGGAAAGAGCAGTTTTCAAAGTCACAGAGGTACCTGTCTGAGCCCTGCTGCATCTGAGACAGCTTGTCAAGTCTCTGTCGCCTTCTTCCGGACCTCGCTTTCCTCTGTAAAATGGAACAATACCCTCAGTTCGGGGTGCTACGAGTTTTAAATGAGAGTGGCGAGCTGGCGCCTAGTGGGTGTCGTGTCTGGGTGGGTTTGCCCTGCTGCTGCAGACAGCATACTCTCCTTGCAGGGGCCTCCCTGGACAGCCTGGACAGCCTCAGCCGTGCCCTGGGTGTCCTGGAGGAGCGCGTCAACAGCTCGAGGCGGAGGGCACGCAGGCATGCCGCGGATGACAACTACAACATCGAGGTCCTGCTGGGCGTGGACGACTCTGTGGTCCAGTTCCACGGGAAGGAGCACGTGCAGAAGTACCTGCTCACGCTCATGAACATCGTGAGTGGGGTGGCTGGGTGGGGGGAGTAGGGTGGGGCGGGGAGGGTCAACCAGGGGCTGGGCAGGCCAGAGAGGCCCGGCTGGGCCAGGCGCCCTGAGGCTGTGTTGATTTCCTTGTTAGCCGGAGGTGAGTGACCCTGTTTCAGGGAAGCTCTCTGGGTCCACGGGTGAGACAAGCTGACCATCCCTGACCTCAGTTTTCTCATCTGCAAACTGCGGGATAATTCTACCTTGGCGAGGCTCTTTATATGCTAAGGCAGTTTCATGCAAACTCCAGTCATTTGAATGACAAATGTCATTCAAAGTCCAGTCATTTGAAAAATATGTTTTCTTGATGTTTGCCACTTTTTAAAACTAAAATTATTGGAAAAGGAAACCTCATTTTACCTAAAAGCTTATCTCATAGTAAAGCGACGTTATTCAGCCCCAGCTAGAGAGTCCCACCTTCCACTGGATACCAACAGAAGCTCCCTTTCTGTTTAAAGTGGAGATTAGTGTGCTTTAGAGTGAGGGCCAGACACCAACCCAGAGTCCCTCCTTGAAGCTGTCAGTGGGAGGAGTTGAAGATGAGGGAGGGAATCCTCTCCCCCTGTGAGTCTGGGCTATTGAATGGGGTGTCTATGTGTCACCCCCATCTTCTGGGCCTCTGCTTCTTGTCTGCCTAATACTAAGAGATTGAAGAACCACTTCCACCTCATTCCACACCCCACACAACCTGAGCAGGGGGTATGAGGATTCTGAACCACGTGTGCGTCGAGGGTGTGCAGGCTTTTTCCTCTCCCCGAGTCACGCGGTCAGAGCCACTGTGGGGATGAGGATCATCCAGTCTTTAAAACGCAGGTTCCCAAGAGGGCAGACTGGTTCAGCTGAGCCCTGCAGGGAAAAGAAGAGGTGAGGGGGAGGACCAGGACACAGCCTGGAATGTGAGATGTTGCCAGTGGGGCGTTAGTGGGCAGGGGGGCATTTGTGGGAGGAAGCCAGGGCTTAGGGAGGGCTGGAGGTGGTATGGAGGCTGGGCAGGTGGGAGGCTCTAGAGCCCCGTGCTGTGTATCCAAACCTGTGCATGAATGAGGTCCTCTGGGGTCAGGCTGGAGGCAGGCAGCAGGGATGTGGAGGTCTGCTCATGGTCTGCTGCTGAGCTCTGCTTTTTGGGCCAGGAGTGAGCCCCCAGGAACCAAGTTGACACATGGGTCAGAGTCCCCAGGGATCTGGTGAAAAGACACCTCAAGGGCAAGGCGGGGATGGGAGTGAGCTGAACACTGGACAGAGACCCCACCTTCATTCTCACCTTCCTCCTGACCTGCCTTGGATGAGTCAACGAACCCTCTGGAGCCCCACCTTCTCATCTGCACAGGGGGCTGACGTCCACCGCATTTGCAGAATTCATTTTATTTGGGAGAGTGTTGTCATACTTAATGTCATCTCATTTTTGGAAAGTACCTTCAATGTAATAATAATAATAACAATAAAACCGTAATGGCTACAACTATCGAGCTGCTGTTATGTGACTGTGTGCCCTGCCCACCTGGGCGCTTGCCATGCTAAATTATCGTAGGAAGTCCTCACACTACTTCTGTGAGACTTGGGTATAAAATCTTGTCTGCCTTACAATATGAGTTCTTACCTAGCATTATATTGCCGTCCACCCAGCAGGGAAAGGACTGGGCTTGGAATTACAGTCCAATGGTGACTCTTGACCTCGCCTTTTCCAGGCACGTCACCGGGAAAGCTGCTCCCATCATCTGAGCCTTGGTTTTCTCCTCTACCATGTTTTCATTGTGGGTGTTGTTGTGAGGATTAAATGAGATAATGTCAGCGAATATGACTTTCAGTCTCTCAATGGGGTGAACATGTTTTTAGTTTCCACGTAAAATGTGGTTTTGTTATCCTGACAGTAGTGCTATTTAATTTAGTGACAACCCAGGAGGGGTCGCTTCTGAGAGTCCACCGAGGCTGCTGGCTGAAGGTGGGGTCCGTGGTGAGTCCTTCATGAGGCCGGCGGAGGCAGAGAGGCCTTTCTCCTGGTGCTGAAGTCTCTCTGTCACTACAGCTGGTTGGAGGATGTCTAGAACGTTCTCTCAGTTTTGCCATCCAACTTTATTCCAACCCTAGTGATCCAGCCATACTCCCATTTTGGATAATGGGAAGGTCTGTTTCTAGGAAAGTATGAGAAATACAAAAACTTTTAAGTTGAGATGAGTTTTATCACAACAAAGAAAGTGTTTCAGGAGACAAGTCTCAGACGTTGAGAAAGTATTTGGGCCGCACGCGCCCCTGTCACACAGAAGTGAGCACTGATTCATTCAGCAAACTTGTGTTGACGGTGTGCTTGTCCCGGGCACAGCGGCGGTGTCCTGCAGAGGCAGCGGGCATGGCAGAGAGTCTGGGGCTTGAGAGACCCACGGAGGGTTAGGGAGAGTCTCTGCCTCTGATCTGAGCCCCAGCTCCCACCGCAAGAGCACAGCATGGGTGAGGGAGATAAGGTGCGGCCGTGCTTGGAACATGGTGTTGCCCTGACAATTAATAAATACCCCGTGTCCTCACTGATAGCCTGTGCACACCCGGAGAGTCCTGGGAATGGATCTAAGGCATGCCAGACTCTTTTGTGGTCTGGGGGAGGAGGGGTATTGAGCAAGTGGGAGCATCTGAGAAAGGCTGACCTTCCAGAGTACTGCCGTGGGACAGAGCTTCCTGCAGTGCTGGAGAGGAGAGGGGTTTATTTTGTCCCATCTGGTGCAAGAGCCACTGGGGCTCTTGAGCACTTGAAGTGTGGCTGGTGTCCTTGAAGAAATGAATGTTTAATTTAACTTCTTATTTGTTCCAATAGAATTTTTATTTTAATTTTAAAAATAAGTCACCGTCTTCACCATTTTTAAGTGCGCGATTCAGTGGCATAAGCACATTCACGTGTTTGGGCCACCATTGCCACCACCATCCACAGAACTTTTCATCTTGTAAAGTTGAAACTGTGCCCATTAAATTTCAGCCCCCTATTCCTCCCCTCCCCCCTACCCCAGGCACCCAGCACTTCACTTTCTGTCTCTAAGATTTTGACAACTCTGGGTGCCTCATGTAAGTGGATCATGCAGTGGTTGTCCTTTTGTGTCTGGTGTATTTCACCTAGCATGATGTCCTCAGGGTCCGTCCATGTCGTTGCACGTATAAGAATGTCCTTCCTTTCCAGGGAGGAATAGTAGCCCATGCGTGGGTGGATAGGCCACATTGTGTTTATGCAGCCATCCATGGGCACTTGGGTTGCCCCCTCATAGGCTACTGTGAATAACGCTGCCGTGAACATGGCTGTTCCAGACCCTGCTTTCCCTTCTCTTGAGTATATGCCCTCAAGTGGAATTTTGGGACCACAGGGCAATTCTTTCTTTCTTTAATTTTTTTGAGGAGCTTCCACACTGTTTCCCACACTGGCTCCACCATTTTGCGCCCCCCCCACCACCCCGACCAACAGTGTACAGGGATTCTAGTTTCTCCACATCCTCACCAACACTTGTCTTCTTTTTTTATGGTAGCCAGCCTAAAGGCTACTTTATTTGAATTAATTTGCACCTAGATGTAAGCCGCAGCGTGGGACAAAGCTGCCAGGGGAAGGGACAAGCAGCAATCTTTGTCCAGGCAAACAATGTCTGGACTGAACCTCCAGCAAACTCCAGCAGACCTGCAGCAGTGGGGACTGACTGTTAGAAGGAAAACTAACACAGAAAGGAATAGCATCAACATCCAGACCTGGGCAGTGAGCTGCCCACTGAGCTGGATGCTGAGTGGTGGCATAGCCTGTCTCCTGGGGAAGACCATCAGGCCCTGGGAGGACAAGCTGGTAGGCGCCTGGATGGTGGGGACCCAGGGAATGCAGGCTCTGAGGAGGAGGTGAGGCGGAGATGGGCTGAGTGCAGGCACAGCTCCACCCTGGCAGCCCTGCACTGCCTGGGTTTCCCTATCATTTGGGGTGACTCCCTTTGGGATCTCTTTTTGGCAGAGCCTGGGCTAGGATATGGGGTCCAGGGGTGGCACAGGCCATTCAGCCTCATAGAACACCCTTGTGCTCCCCTCCCCCACCCAGCCTCCCTGGCAGGTGATGTGGGGCTGCATGGCTAGTTTTGCCTAGTGGTCTGTGTAAAAGGAAGTGACCTGAGTCACTTGTGTCCAAGGCTGATAAGAGCTTGGAGTCCCCTACATCTCTGTCTCCCCTGCCATGGAAACCTTGGAAGCCATATGTCCCAGTAGGTGCAGCTACAATGTAGGCTCCGGCTCCCCACCCCACACCACAGCATGATGTGAGGGAGGAAACGTGGTGTGCGCTGTATTGTGTTCAGCTGCAGAGATGGGGTGGATCCCCGGCGTAGCCATCCTCTTCTGTCTGGTGCTCCTGGTTACCATCCCTGTGGGGGACCAGTGTTTATGGGGTGTCTATTATATTTCAGGCAAGGGGTGCTGCCGTGGCCATGACAGGACACAACCCTGCGACCCTGTATTCTGGGGAGGGGGACACAGACGATATTCAAGTGGAAAACAGATAATTTCAAATAATGATAAATGCAATGAAAAAAATAAAATAGTTACGAGATGGGGAAGGAAGAAGGGTAGGGAAGGCAGGCCACTGTATACAGGAGGTCAGGGGCTGGTGCCCAGGAGGTACCATGGGAGCTGAGACTCAAATGACAATGGGAAGATGTGGGAAGAGGTAGGATGGGGCTAGCATGTTCCAGGTTGGGGGGAGAGGGCAGGTGGCACCATGGCCCTGAGGCAGGAATGGGGCCTACTGGAAGAATGGAGGCACAGGTGGGGGAAGTTGAGGCGAGCAAGGCTGGCCACCACCATCTTCCAGAGGTGGGGGGGCACTGCCTCGAGCTCCAGGGGCAGTGGACATCACTGGAGGGCCTGCTTACTTTCTGTGTTAATGGTAAGATATGATATTCCCTTATCCATGGGAAAAATGTAGCTGCCCTTCTGTCTCAGACTTGCTGGAAGGAGAGAGGTTTAGAAATGGAGCATTTCACGAGGGCCACCTGGGCACAGAAAGGGGCTCTTGGGTTTAGGCAACCACCTACCTGCCCATTCCGGCAGCCCCTGCTGGGTCTAGTTTTCTTACCTTCCTCGTTACATCTAGAAAAGTATGTATCAAAATATTCTATATTTAACACAGATTGCTTATTTATTTACTTACTTACTTATTTATTTAGAGACAGGGTCTCTTTTGCCCAGGCTGGAGTGCAATGGCACAATCTCGGCTCACTGCAACCTCCTTCTCCCGGGTTCAAGGGATTCTTCTGTCTCAGCCTCGGGAGTAGCTGGGATTACAGGCATGCACCACCATGCCCAGCTAATTTTTTTTTCTGTATTTGTAGTAGAGACGGAGTTTTGCCATGTTGGCCAGGCTGGTCTCGAACTCCTGACCTCAGGTGATCTGCCTGCATTGGCCTCCCAAAGTGCTGGGATTACAGGCATGAGTCACCACAGCCAGCCGTTTTTTTTAAAAGCATAAGCTCATGTAGATATGTGAATGTCTTCTCCCGGCGACTACTGTCTACTACCTTGTTTTAATGATTGCATAACATTGCACCATATGACTGTAGCACATGTTTTACCTAACTTATTACTGATATGACATATTCACAGAACAAAACTGACTTCTCTGTTAGAGTTCAGATATTCCACTAATGGTATCCTGATCTTAGAGCTGAATCTATCGCTCATGCTTACTTACTTCGTTAAACTGAGTTGCTGAAAGCGGAGACCCTGGTCAACAGATATGCACATATTTAAAGCTCTCTTTGCTGGAATGTTCTCCGTTATGGTTTCATCTATTCATGCTTTATTGAGCAAATGCCTGTCTTCCCCACCTCCTCACACCATGGAGTTCTTTTGAGCCATGGTAATTTAATACAACTGAGATATACTTTTGTTGTAAGTTGTATTTACTTGATGTTAATGAGCCTGCATTTAAAAATATGCATGTATTTGTAAACAGAGACTGTTTTATTTTTTGGCCTTGGCCTATTCATGCCCTTTTTTCCATGGGATTTTGGGGTGTTTTATTCATCTGAAGAGTCTGTGTATTTAAGTAGATTAACTTTTCATCTGTCACATGTGTGGGAAATATTTTCCCCAGCCTTGTTGTTTACCTTTGGTTTTGTTCTGTCTGGGATAGTTTTTTGATGGCCTACATTTTTGTGTGTGGTCAGATCCTGCAGTCTCTCCCTTCCCATGGGAAAAGCTTCTCCCTTGGGTGATGTGTTTGGTGCCTCCTGCCCTTCCCAGAATTAATCTTCTGAGGTTCTGCTCTGTTCGGTAGCAGAAGCACTTCCCAAGCTCCAGTTCCTCACCAACCACTGATTGTTCTTGTCACACCTGGGTTCAGGCATAGAGCCCTCCACCTGAATTTCTCCCAAAGTAAGAAGAAGATAGGCTGGGTGCAGTGGCTCACACCTGTAATCCCAGGATTTTGGGAGGCTGAGGCGGGAAGATCACTTGAGGTCAGGAGTTCAAGACTGCCTGGCCAACATGGTGAAACCCCATCTCTACTGAAAATACAAAAAAAAAGCCATGTGTGGTGGCGCAAGCCTGTAATCCCAGCTACTCAGGAGGCTGAAGCAGGAGAATCACTTGAACCCGGGAGGTGGAAATTGCAGTAAGCCAAGATCCCACCATTGCACTCCAGCCTGGGTGACAAAAGTGAGGCTCTGTCTCAAAAAGGAAAGATAGAGAATTCAAAGAAGCCAATGTGTTATCTGCAATGCATTCTTATTTCTTGAAACATCTGCCTACTGCAAAACTCATCAGGATATTACCAGTGGGGAACACTGGCCTACAGGCAGAGCTGGCGGGTAACTTCCAGGGCCCAACACAAAATGAAAATGTGGGATCGCTTGTTCAAAGGGCAGAGGAAAGTGCCATAAAAAGGTACTAGGGCCTATTAAGCCATTTCCTTTCTTCCTTAGTCTCCCTCTCTCTCTGTCCTTGCTGTTTTTTAATTTGCTTTTTAATGTTGTTCTAAGTGAACAAAAATTGGAATCTTAAATTATTAGCATGAATTTCTTATTCATTGTAAATTGCTCAATGGCTCTTTTAAATGCAATATTAGAGTGTTTAATTTCTATCTGGAGTCACTGAAATTAAACAAACGTGTATTTTGTGGCTGATCCCTGGTGGGTGTCTCAGGCTGACCAGAAGTTTTTGACAAGCACAGGCCAGACTCAGGGAGGTTGGGAGGAGGAAGAGAGGATCCACAGAGTGGAGTCCTGCTGAGGGAATGCTCCTCAAGTACGGGGTGCTAGCAAAGTGAGTGTACCCCCAGCATGAAAGGTGCACCCACTGGGGTCTGAGAGCTTGCAGCCACCCATGGAAGAACACATTGCCTGCTCCCTGGCCAGGGGAGTCTGGGGAAGTAGAGCCAAGCACGTCCCTTCCCACTGGTGTACTGCTCCAGCCCAGTGCATGTGGCCAAGGCCAATCCCATCTCTATGCAGGTGTCAGTCATGAGAGGCTCACCTCTGCTGAGACTTGGGCCCTGGCTGGCCATCCACCAGACATGCCTCTTCCCTGCCAGCCCTGGGCAGGATGGCCACCACCATGCCTGCCCTGAGATGCCGTGGGCTACACATGCCTGACCCTGCACCTGCTGGGGGCAGCTCAGAGCCTGTCCTGGGGAGGTGGGACCATGCTCCATTGCTCCAGGAGCCTTCACTTACAAAACACGCATGTTGGGGTGAGATGATGAGGAAATTCAAGACAGCAGCTGCAGAGGGTCAAGCCCCAAGTTCGGGGCCTTCTGAGCATGGAGCCTGGTCATCTATGAAGTCAGCCTGTCCCCAGGTCGAACCCAGGAACCTGAGCCCTGCGCTCAGACCCCACAGCCCGATGGACCACCTGGTGGCCTTACATGTGCCCCCTGCATCTGACCTCAGGCTCCCGTTCTCTGTGGTCTTTCTCCAGCCTCTGCTAGGGCACGTCTACATGCCTCCGAGGCCCAGGTGAAGCCAGCCGCGCTAAGAGGGTGCTGGTGTATGCTGAGCCTGCGGCAGGCAGGGGCGGGCCATGGTTCACAGAAGCTCTCTGCCCTGAGGTTTTTTTGTCTTGTTTTTTTCTTTTCCTTGAGACAGAGTCTCACTCTGTCACCCAGGCTGGAGTGCAGTGGCAGGATCTTGGCTCATTGCACCCAGGCTGGAGTGCAGTGGCAGGATCTGCCCCAGCCTCCCAGGTTCAAGCAATTATCTGCCCCAGCCTCCCGAGTACCTGGAACTACAGGCGCTCACCCCACACCCGGCTAATTTTTGTATTTTTAGTAGAGACGGGGTTTCACCATGTTGGCCAGGCTGGTCTGGAACTCCTGATCTCAAGTGATCCACCCGCCTCGGCCTCCCAAAGTGCTGGGATTACAGGTGTGAGCCACCGAATCCGGCCTGCACTGAGTTTTGAGCACAGGCAGCTGTAGCCCTCCTGGCTGCTGGCAACCCCGGGATGAGTCCAGTCTCCTGAGCCGCAGCGGCCCTGACCCTGGTCAGAGAGGCTGAGACCCCTTGGAGATGCCCACATTCCCCCGTCTGAGGGCAGAGGGGTCTCCCTCCTAAGCACTGTGAGGGCTGGGAGGATAGGGTGTGAGCCATGGGCAGATGTGTGGCCCGTCCAGCCTTGCTGGCCCACCAGCCCTGTCACCGGCAGAGTGAACTCTATCCCCTCTGCCTTTATTCTGCGTCTCTCAGCCTTCTACTCTGGCTCAGCTTTCAGCCTCCACCATGCATTGCTGCCTCCCCTGGGCCCAGCACAGAGGGTAAGGGGATCTCCTTTCCCCAGCGCCCCCCCACGGCATTGGGGGACCACTGTCATGTTTGACCCTTTCTGCTTGGAAAGATGCTCCCTGAAGTACTGGGTGCTGCCAGGCTGGGACACAGTTGCTGTTGCTGAACACGCCTGCTACTGACCCCAGGGCTTAGATATTTCCCACATTTTCAAAAACTTGTTCTGCCAGTGCCTGGGCTAGTCTCTGCACACAGACTAGATGCTGTGGCCATGTATATGGGCCTGGGCACCCCTAAGGAGTGGGCTTGGGCCTGACAGGCCAGGCTGCCGTGCTAGGATGCAGTTCAGATGTTTGAGGCACCTCGAGTTTCATCACCAGGTACAGACAGGGACTCTTCTCCAGGCTCAGGTAAATGGGAGGCAGGAATGAATGCCTCGGAAGATCAGAGCCATTGTGAAAGTAACATGTTTACATATGCTTTTTTTTTTGAGACAGTCACCCAGTGACAGTCTCACAGTCACCCAGGCTGGAGTCTAGTGCTACAATCACAGAACACTGCAGCCTCAAGCCTCAGCTTCCCAAGCAACTACGACTACAGGCACATACCACCATGGCTGACTATGTTTTGAAGCTTTTTTTAGAGACAGCGTCATGCTGTCATGGTGGTCTCAATCTCCTGGGCTCAAGTGAGCCTGCCATCTCAGCTTCCCAAGTAGCTGGAGGCACAGGCACGAGCCACATGCCTGGCCACAGATATGTTTTTAAAAGTGAAATCTATCTGTGCCAAGACTTCAAGAAATATAAAGCTTGGGCCCAAGGCCGAAGCTTCCTTTGTGGCTTCAAGCATTTAACTAAAGCACTTATTTCAATCCTACCCTTTCCTGAGAAGCCTAAGGCCTCAGTGTCTTGCTTAAATATCAGGATCTACAAAAACCTTGAACTGTCTGTGTGAGCCCCTGGTCCCACTGCACTCCTTGTAGACAGGAGGCAGACCATTGCGGTGGGTGATATCCAGCCCACATCAAGTCCAGTGCTCAACCTATTGCTACTGGGAACGTGTCCTCCCAGGCCTGCCAGAGGCACCAGACAGATGTAAGGCATCTCCCACTGAAGTGGCCCCTTTTCTGGATGGTAAGCATTTTAAAACATCAAGTTCACATTAAAGTAAATTTGGACATATTACTTGCATGAAAGCAAAATTTACATGAATTTTTCAAAGTAACCTGGAGATTCTAAAGCTGTGTTGGCAAACTCCGGCCCCAGGGCCACCTGACCCCTCACCTGTTTTTATAAATAAAGTTTTACTGGAACACAGCCACACCTATTTATTTATGAGCTGGGCCATTTTTGTGCTACAACAGCAGGTTGAATAGTTGCAGCAGAGACCATGCAGCCCACAAAGCGGAAACATTAACTATGGGGTGCTAAAGGGATATTTGCTACCAGGCTCTGAAGAAATCTACTTGCTTAGTGCCTGCCTTGAGTTATGATGGCCCCAGGCCTCCAAAGTTAGCATGTACCTTTCACTACATCAGTGAATGTGGGTGTACGTATTAGGGAAATACTGAGCATACTGCACTGCTCAGACCCCAGCCCACCCCCACGCTAGCCTTGTCAGCTCAAAGGACCAGTGAGGTTACTTTAGGGATTCTTTCTAAAAGATAGAATGAACTGTTCTTAACCACTGTAGAACAGCAGAGCAGGAGGAGCAGGTTTCTGGGCATGCAGAATAGTCTCTCCCGGCTGTTTAACTGCTTATGTTCTGGGAGAATGCCTGAGCCCCAAAGCATCTGAGGGCAGATGGGCTCCTAGCCCAATGGAGAACATGGAATCCAAGGGTCTTCTGTGCCATCAATCAAGGCTATAACCTTTGACCCCTCCCAGCATGAGAACATTCTCTGTACAGTATGTTCTTCAACAGTTTTTTTTTTTTTTGAATGATTTCTGTCTGTGCCAGGATTTAGATATTTTTCCTCTCTTCTTTTCTAATTTAATCCAGAAATTGGCCTGGACTTACCAAAGCCTTGCCAGGGTTTGCAAACAATCAGAAGGCATATGGGCTCAATTTCTCACCAACTTTCAGGAGCGTTGAGACCGCATGGTGGTGATGGGGAAGGCAGTGGCCGGACAGGAATGTTTTCGGCTGGTTGTGGTGGAAATCTCGTAAACTGGCCGCGGAGCTGCAAACCAGCCAGGCGGAAGGCGTCGCCCCAAGTCATAGTTCACGTGTCTCTGACTCTGGTTCTGGGAAAGAGAAAAATATCTCTGAAACTGGACATGAAGACATGGTTCCCTTAAGTGGGGGTAGGCAAGCAGTGTTCACGGTCTGCTAGTGATGCCATGGCCCCAGGGGTGTTGCTGGTAATGTTTCTGTTCCTCATGCTTGTCCTGCGGGCCTTAGAGCCTGGCCCTGTGCGCCACCAGGAGGTGGCGCCATACATACAGCCATGAGGGCCAGTGGTGTGTGTGAGACTGCATCCAAGGCTCAGAAGAGGGCAGTGCCCTCACATGCTCACAGGAGCCAGACAGGAGGGGCCCAGGTGGCTGAAGGCTGTGGGGAGTGGTGGGGACTGGGGCGACAGAAGAGGCCATGCTCCCCTGCAGAGCTCCTCCTGGTTCCACTCACTTGTGTTTCCGTAGGAATAAGCAGACCACTGGTGCCAGCTCTTTCTTCCACGAGAAGGTGGAAATCTAATTTTATGGGAAATCTAATTATTTTTCAATGTGGGCCACAAATTGAAATTAAGAACCCACACTGCACAGGTGAAGCAGAACACGGCCGCAGGACAAGTCTGGCATGTGGGTGGCCCGAGTATTCTTTCCAGCCTAGAAGGAAGGAGGTGACTGCCTGCCTGCTGTGCCCTGTGTTGGCCGGTGCCAACTCCCAGGGCTGTCGGGAGCACCACTCGATCTGAACACCAGGAAAGTGCTCAGCAGAGCACGGGCGTGGAGGAGCAAGCCAAGATTGAGAGCTGTCCTCAGTCACGTTTATGTTCAACACTCCCTGAACCCCTGGCTTCTGCCTCCCTGCACTGGGGGAGCTCAGAGCACAGTAGAATGGGGAGCAGGGTCAGGACAAGTGATTACACTCAGTTCACACTTGTCCGATCTCAGCAGGGAAGGGTGCCTGCGGCGGCTGGTTGGGAAGGCTCCTCAGACAAGGGCCACTGAGGGTTCTGGGTGGCGGCACAGCACGTGCAAAGGTCTGTCTGCATTGCGGATCACGGTGCACAGATTGGGCCCTGCTGGAGCATAGGGGGCTTGGAGGGCAGCTGCAAGGTCGCTTTGTGGTCTACAAAGATGGACTCATCTCTTAGATTTGAGGCTTATGCTTTCTATCCTTGGAAGCACCTCTCCCCACCTGAGGAGGAAGAGACTCACATTTACTGTTTTTGCATGTGCTGGCCCTGTGCAAGGAGGCATGTCTATGACCTCGCTACCTTGCCCCAGCGGCCGTGTGAGGTTCCCTTGCCTGCATCAGGTCACTGAGACGCAGACAGATGTGGCCGGAGCACAGTGTCACATACCTGTGGGAAGGTAGCCCCTGTGTGGTCTTCCCACACTGTTCTGGCCTGAAGATGGAGAGCTTCAAATCCTCTAGGACACTCCACGGGTTCTCACCTCAGGCCTCACTGACCTCCCTATGGCATTTGGAGTCCCTGGCCACGCCTGCCTGTCCCCGTAGACCCCCACTCTGCCTCCTGCTTTGCCTTGGCTTCTGCGTCTACAGTGTCCTCCCATTCTGAGGCTCGCCCGGCCGCCTGCCCACTCACTTCTTTAGCACACACAGATAGAGCAGCCCTAGGCACTGCAAATATCGTGGTGAGCACGGGGTCCAGCCCGCAGGGAGCGCATGCTCCAGCAAGTCTGGGGATGCCGACAGAGCAGTGATGGTGAGCAGGTGGGGAACATGGATGGGGGTCCTGTGAGTGGGTCTCGCCTCTGCTTCCTCCTGAAATGCATGGCACCCTCCCCCTAAGTGGGCCTCTCCCCACCTCCTCCCTCCTCCTCAGGCCTCCTGACAGCTGATGCAGAAGCCTCCCAGCAGCCTGTCCTTGGCCTCCCTTGGGGAGCTAATGATTGTCAAAGTGGGAGCTAGAGTTTCTGTGGACAAGGAGGGCCAGCCATCCACAGTCCCGCTGACAGCTTGAGGCAGCCCCAGAGCTTGTCTTGTCCAGGCTCCAGCAAGGAACTGACAGCTGAGCCACAAGAAGAGGCAATGTGCCGCGCCAGGTTCCCAGGCTGGCCTGGCATGGGCTATCACTCCCCAAGGCCCCTCCCAGGTGCCTCCTGAGCTGAGCTGGAGTCAGGCAGTCCTGGGTCTTGCTCCCCAGCCCAGGGGTCTCCTTGGGGGTGTGTCTCAGGAGGGTTAGGGGCTCCCACAAGTGACTTTGTATCAAGCCCAGAGAGGGTCTGCACACCTGATTTTTTCACTGAGTACCTAGAAAAGGCCTGGCACATAGGAGGTGCTCAGTAAATCTATTTCGAATGAGTGAGTAAATGAATTCCCATAAAGCAACTGTGATCTCAGAGACTCCCATAAAAAATGAACTCTATCTGTGGGTATAGAAGTCCTGGTGGCTGGTGCCCTTGTGTCTTCTCTTCTATGCCAGAGGCTGTGCTGTGTTTCCGTCGTTGATGCTGACGTCTGAGTAGCCAGGTCCAGGGATATGGTTTCTAGTTGCAGCAGACTTGCCACATTGCTCTTGAGAGCCTCTGTGCTGCCTCCCACGCCCACTCATATGAGCCTCTCCATGTCTCTGTGCCTCGGCTTCCTCACTGGCACAGTGGGGATAATAACACTCACTTGCAGGGTGTGGGTGGAAAGGTATTGTGCGTGGGGAAGTCCTTGGCACAGGCAGAGAAGATCAGAACAGACCAGCGAGGCGAGCAGTTGTTCACTCACCCATGACGTCTGGGAACTGCCCCAACCAGCTCCTGTCCTGGACAAGCTTTTTTCTCATGGGGGCCACCTGCTTGCCTGGTATAGCAAGGACAGGGCCTTGGCAGCCAAAGGAGGAGGTCAGCTGTCTTCACCTGCTTAGGGAGATAGTCACAGTGGTATGATCCTTGAGCTGGTTTCAGTCACAGAGTTGATGTTTCCCAAGTGGAAAGTGGGGATGGCATCATTGCACACAGAGAGGGCCACTTGTGCAAAAGAGGTGCCAGCCCTTGGCCACCCTGGGGAGCCTACTGGGGCAGGAAGGAGAAGGCGCATGCAGCTGAGCTTGGTTTTGGTTCTGAAGCCTGGGGAGTCACGAGAGTACTGGGCACTCAGGATGCATCGGCAAGGGTATAGAAGAGCTCCCTGTCTAGTGGAGATGAACAGGCAGCTAACAAAGGTGATTTGAGATCACAGTGGTGCCAGGAAGTGACCGAGATGGGACAGCATCCGAGGCAGCACACGGTGCCTGTGGGAATGCTCACAGGGTGGGGAAGTACACGCACGGGAAACTTCACAGCAGCCAGACAGGAGGAAGTAAGTCTGCGTGCAGCCCGCACGGCCTCCTGCCCGCGCCTGGCAGTGAGCCTGGCCTGTGGGCTGCCCATGCTGGCCTTTCCAAGCCTGAGAAGAAATGATCAGGGACACTTGTGCATAATTCAGCCCCTCTTCCTTTGGTTCTGGGTTTCCCGGGTAGCCAGGGGCAGGATTTCATCCGTCTTCCCATCTGCCAGGGTCTGGCAAGGGAACTAAGCCCCTAAACAGACTCTGGTGGTGCAGGGAGACGTGGAACCTGCTGCACAGATGGGCAAACCCGTTTCCCACCAAGCCCAAGAGGCGCCATAACATCTATGCTCTGGGCGTTGGAAGCACCCTGCACGATTGCACTTTCAGGGGGCATATGCTTGCAGCAGACAACCCTTGCTGTGAGTTTGTAATGCTGTGAGCAGGGTCCTGCCAAAGCTTCTTGATCATGCCCTGTCCTCTGAGTGCCTCGGGAGCCCCTGCCTGGGTCAAGGGGCACAGTGCAAAGTGATGGCCTGCAGGCCCCTGTCGTGGCTTCTCAGTCTCGGAGGGGTTCATACCTGCTCTGCCAGGGCTTCTCTCTTCTTCCTCACCATGCACGGATGCCTGGGGAGGAGGGAGGCTGGCCTAAGTCCTCCTCAGTTTTGCTCTGAGGTGGTCAGGTCTGGCACCTGGGCCACTTAGGCGTCCTGGATCCCTGCCCAGTCCAAGCCCTATGACTCGGTGGTGTCCACTCCGCAGCCTCTGCCAGCCACTGCAGCTACCCACTTCCCGGCCCTCATCAGCAAGAGCTGTTGCAACCCATACACACCCCTCCAGAGTTGGGGACATTCTCGTGCTGTCCATTCATTAACATGAGATTCCTCCCAGTTCTAACCACCTGCCCAGCCACGATGTGGATTGGCCTTCACCCTCAGGAGAGGGTCTCATCTCAGTAGGAAACAGAGCCCAGAGCCCCAGGGACTATCTGCATCTCACCCTAAGGCAGGGACAGTGATAGGGATAGGGCTCCAAGCCTGGATAGCGCTCCGCCCCTGCCCTGGCAGGATGCTTTCTGCCCACCTCCCCCACACTGTTCCTGTCTCCTGGTGCCATGGCCCTCTCCTCCCAAAATGGCATTTTTCTTCCCTCTTTCCTTGGGCCAGACAAGTGACAGAGCAGCAGCAGAATATGATGTGCAGGGGAATAAAACTGCACTATTCTCAAATTACACGGTGGCGCCCAAACCGACCCAACTGACCGATCTCAGTCACAGGGGATGGGTCGTGCCGCACAGGCTCTGAGATGGGCGTGGGGAGATGCCAGGGCAGGGGTAGCACGAGGCCTGGCCACTTGGGGCCCCTCTTTGAAAGGAAACTCCACGCTGAGCCCCCCAGGGCTCTGTTCAGGGAGAGCCGACTAGCTCAGCAGAGTTCCCGGGAAGCAGGGAGGTCCCAGGCCACTGCCAGCAAGAATCAGAATCCCTGACTTTTCTCGGCCTTTCCCTGTCAGTGGCTTGCAGCAGCCGAGAGGCCCCTGGGGGACACTGGGCTCTGGCCTGCAGGCTCGCCCGTGTCCTCCTGTGTCCTGTGGCCTCAGCAGTGCTGATCCTTCCCTATTCTGCAGCATTTCTTTTTATGATGAGGCGTCCAGTCAGCGAGTGGCAAGGTCAGGCCCTAAGTGGTGGCATGGCTGTCATTTCCCCAAGGGGACTCAGCTAGCAGGGAGAGCTCCAGAGCTGGGTCACCCTCACAGATGTGCCTGGGCACAGCAGCCCCTCCAGCCCTGGAAAACACAGGGGCACATGCAAGCTGTTCACTCAGACCCCTCCCAATGGTGATGGCCAGGAGGAGAGCCAGGGTGAATGTAAGAATGAACTTTGGATGGACCACTCTGCTCATGGGGGAAGCAGCTCAGGCTATTGGACCCTTTTGTAATTTGATGACAATTTCATTGAACCTGTGCTAGGTGCTGGGATTTCACTTTCATTGTTGCTTCAAACTGAAACAACCCTGAGACACAGGGACAATTATTATCTCCATTTTACAGATAAGGAAACTGAGGCCCAGACAGGTTAAGTCACTGCCCCCAAGTCTTATGGCAGAATTGTGGCAGCCCATGCTGGCACCCCTGCAATCTGACCTCAGAGTGGGAATATTCCCCCCATGCTCTGCTAATCCCCCAAATTCAGGAGAGGGGGAGGGGCAGCCTCTTGCAGTTGTTAGTACAAACCCAAGAAGGTTTGTAATGCAACCTGTCTTCTCAATGTGCCTGCCGGAGTGCCACACTGAGGGGCGCAGCACATATGTGTTAAGCCTCTGCTGGGCTCTGTACATTGATCAGCTGGCCTAGGAGTGGAGGAGCCCCGTGCCCAGCCTGAGGCACCTGCAGAGGTATCAGCAGGGTGTGGACCAGCACAGGGGATGTTGTCTGAGGAGTGAGGGGGTGGCCCTGGGCAGCATGTGCTTGCACTGGGTATTGAAAGAGGGAGGGGCTCTGACCGCCTCACTTTTTGACGTACGGCCTGACTCTGGTAATTCTGATCCTGGCCATTTCCATTGCACAATAGTTTGATATTCTGAGCAAGAGTCATGTTTCTTCTCACATTGCCTCTGAAGCATTTGCTGAGAAGCCAGAGGATGAAGATCTGCAGCGGGCATGTTTATTCTCATGACGAGCCCAGGCGCTGGCAGCCCCGTTTCGGCACCATGCAATGGGCACAGATGAAGACGTTCCCCCTCAGAGGCCAGCAGACCTTTCTCCCCCAGCTTCTGGCTGCACCCTCTTCTCTGCCTCCACCCTGGTGGTCCAAGCCTGGCCTCCAAAGGGGCCAAAGAGAGAACAGCCTTGTGCTCTCTTGTTTCAGGGGGTCCCAGAGAAGCCACAGAGCAGCAGGTCCTCGTCCCCTAGGATTCCGACAGACTTTTCAGGCCCAGCTTGCTTCTGGACATGGTTCTGCCAGGTGGGCCACAGGCTGCCTCTGGTGGCCCAAAGCCCAGCCGAGCAGAGTTGGGAACGTTCCTGAAGGTTGGGGTGGCCCCTGTTCCAGTGCTCCTGCCTGTCCCTTCTGTGGCTGGTGGGCCAGCAGGCCTCCCCTAGCAGAGAGCCTGAGCCTGGACCTGTTCCCTCTTTCTGCACCCTTCCCCACCTTGAGAGAGGACAAAGTCACCTCTGCCCAACAGCCTCAGGCCACCTCCCAGGGCTCACCATCCCCCGGGTAGAACTCTGCCACCAGTGAGGCAAACTTTTACATTGTCATGCAGAGCCGCTCCCTCCTCATTGCCTATTCCAGAACAGAAACTTGGCTGCGTCTTTGCATAAGCAAAAGGTGCATTACAATGTATTTCCCCAAACAAGAGAGCCCTTGGCCTCTTTCTGCACAGAGATGGATGTGGCTTTGAACATTTCCCCCCAAGGTTTAAAGATTCCAGGATCAATTTCTCAGACAGGACTCAAGGACATCATTTCTGGGCTTCCCCTCCCCCTGCGACCTGGGAAAGGAGAGCCACTTCTCCCCAGCACACACAGGCCTTGGGGAGGGTGAATGTGGAGGAGGGCCCTCAGGGTTGCTGGAGGTATGGGAGGGGAGGTCCTTAGCTGGGAGCCTCCCCCATGACAGGGGTCACAGGCCTATGTGGGTCATACATTTTGCCCATTTCCTGTTACTCCATATCTTCAAAGTGATTCACTCCATTCATTCAACAACTGTAATAGAGCACCTACTATGGGCTAGACACTGCTGGGAGCAGTCGCACTGCAAGTACAAAGACCCTGAGTTGGAGACAGGCTTCCTGTGCAAGGCACAGCCAGGCCAGCTGCTGGAGCACAGGGAGCAGAGCCAGGCAGCCCCTCCTGGCCTGGAGGTCATACCAGGAGCTGTGATCTTATGCCTTGGGGTAGCAAGGGTTTAAGCAAGGCGATCATTGCCTCCTTCCTTTGAAATATAATTTTTACGGTGAGCGTTTTTTCAAACGCTCTTCAGATATCTAAAGAATTCAGAGACTGGACAGAGAGAGTGGGAATTCCAGGCCTGAACCAATGCACTGGCAGTAAAAGAGGGCAGCGAGGCTCTGGAGAAGACTTGCTGGGCTGTCAGGAGCAAGGATGCCATGTGGGAAAGTGTCTGAAGTGGAGCATGAGAGAAGCCAGCCAGGGCCAGTGTGAAGAGGGCTCTGACTGCCAGGCAGGGTGGCTGGGCCCTGCTTCTGAAGGCACTGGAGAGCCATTGAGGATTTTAGACAGAGGAAGGTGAAGGTGAGATCTGTTCTGCCTGGGGATCATAGTGAAGAATGGTGTGTGTGGGTGGGAGGTGGTGAGGACAGGAGGGAAGCTGTTGAGATGAAAGCTGCCACCTTCAGCCCCAGGGGCAGAGCTAGGGGAGCAGGAAGATCCTGTGTCCTGAGGGGCAGGCCTGGCCAGGAGCCAGGGGAGGCCAGCCCTCATCTCTTCTGCACCTCATGGGAGCAGCCGGCACACCCTTCCCAGAGACCCGTCCTCCCCCTTGGGGCTGATGACCCCCATTCCAATCCACATCATCCCTCACACCTGTCCCTTCTCTGCACTCTTCCCCAAGGCTGAACCCCACATTCCCACATCTTGACCTCTTCCATCTACTTTTCATCAGGGACCTGGAGTAAGCTTCTTAAGTGCATTGCGATCATCCTTCCTCCGTGTCCACCCATTGCTCTTGGAGTGGATTTGGAATCCTTCTCCTGACTTCGTGGTCTGGCCTCAGTACTCCCCTCCCACCTCCTCTGCTGGGGCATCCCTTCCACATCCCCTCCGTGCTTGGAAGGTGCCTCGCTGCTTCCAACCCAGGAGTTTTGCATAGGCTCCCTCTTCTGCCAGGAGCGACATCCCCGCTTTGCTGTTCTGTTTCTCAGGTCTCATGACATGCCACATCTGTAGAGGGACCCAGGCCCCAGTGGGCAGATTCTCACTAATATGTCCTCGGGTTCCCTGCCTTTCCCTCGAGGCCCATGATCCTGGAGCCGATCTTGTGGCATCTGAGAATCCCTCTGCCTCCCGGCGGGAGGGCCACCTTCATACTGGTTCTGATGCATTCAGAGCCACAATTCGCAGTGAGGCAGTGGCTCTACTGGGTCTGTTGGGCACCAGCCTCGGGCCAGTGGGAAGGAGAGACTAGGTCAGGCTCACCCAGGCCGTTCTGGGCCCCAGGGTGTGGTGGGCGGCATGAGAGGCCAGGGTCAGTTTAGTTTGAGAAGGCCCACTGAGAACCCGTGAGGGCCCATGACTATGCTGAGGGTCTGTGTGGAAGGTGGGGTCAACACTTACGCACCTAGGCTCAAACATGGGGAAAAATCCAACTTTCTTTTATTCTATTCTTTCTTTTTTTTTTTTTTGAGATGGAATCTCTATCATCCAGGCTGCAGTGCAATGACATGATCTTGGCTCACTGCAACCTCTGCCTCCTGGGTTCAAGTGATTCTCCTCAGCCTCCCGAGCAGCTGGGATTACAAGCACCTGCCACCACACCTAGCTAATTTTGTATTTTTATTAGGGACAGAATTTCACCATGTTGGCCAGGTCAGTCTCGGACTCTGACCTGGGGTGATCCACCTGCCTCGGACTCCCAAAGTGCTGGGATTACAGGTGTGAGCCACCGCGCCCAGCTGGGGCTTTCTTTCGCTCTTAAATGTGGTGCTACCCTTATCCCAGGCACTCAGCCTCAGGATAGGAGGAAAGCTGCAGTCTGGCCTGCGGAAGGTGGCTTGGTCTCTTCCCCATAAAGCCTTTGTCTCATTCCACTTGGGCTGGTATAAAAAGCCCCATAGATGCAGGGGCTTGAATCATGGGAATTCATTTCCCACAGTTCTGGAGACCGGGAATTTCAAGATCATAGTGCCAGCTGCGTCATTCCCCAGTGAGGACCCTCTTCCTGGTTTGCAGACAGCCACCTTCTTGCTGGGTCCTCCCATGGCAGAGAGAGAGGACTCAGGCTCTCTGGTGTCTGTTCCTATAGGACACCAACCCCATCATGAGGGTCCCACCCCCATGAACTCATCTACCCCTAATTACCTCCACAAAGCCCCATTTGCATGCAGAGGACTGGTGGGGGCAGTAGGGGTGTGTCCTGTCTGCAGGGGCCTGGCAAGCAGGCCTGCCCTTCTCTCTTGTAGCCCAGCACCCCCTAGTCTTCCTCTGAAGCCGGGTGATGCCCCCTAGAGCCAGGTAAACCTGCAAGCCAGTCCCCAGCTATCTCACCCACGTGTCCCTGGGGTGCAGGGAACCCAGGCGTCTGCTACGCACAGCTGGGAGCTGGGTCACCCTCTCAGGCCTGAGCAGGCTGGACCTCCACTCGGGCCCCTGAAGCCACTCCTACTGTTAGGAACCCGTCCCCTTCCAGGTCCCAGGCAGCAGCCAGGGTCGAGCTCTCTTGCTTTTCCTTCCTTCTCGAATGTCAGGGCTGTTCTGTATGACCCATGAGGATGGGGCTGGGGATGAGGAGAAGCCTGTCCCCTCACCCCTGGCCTTTCTCCTCTCCTCCATTCTGCTCCCTTCAGCTGCAGTGAGACCTTCTCTCCGTCAAGGCCTTCATTTCTACAGTCAGACTCCACGAGCCAAGCTGCCCAGGCTTTGTTGTGGTAGAGAAAGCAACACTGTGGACAATTAAAGAAACCCCTTCTCTCTTACTGAAAAACTGGCTTTGACTGGCCTTTAAGGCTAATGTGCCAACATGGACTAAAAAATCTAGTCTGACCCTCCAAGCTGGGCAAGGACATCTGTGGTTTAGGGGTGCATACCCTACCCCCAGGATCTCACCGGTGCAGGGCACTGTGGTTTACCAGCAATGAAAAATAAACCATTTCATTGTTTGCACAAGCACTATTCCATTTACCTACATGGAGATTTCATCCCCACAACAGCTTTGTGCTGTGGGGACTGCAATCCTCATTTTACAGAGGAAATGGAGGGCAATGGTCGAATGGCCAAGGCCTCTCGGGGACCTGGGTGCCCTCTCCGGAGCTCCACCTTGTCAGCCACAGGGGCGAGGCGGGTCCCTGGGAGTCTAGAGGATGGCTCTCGGCACCCACAGGGGTTGCCGATCCACCCTCCCCAGATGCCCACCCAGAGCCATGGTGACCAGCCACGCCCCTGTGGGTCTGATGAGTCATCCCTTGCCTATAGGAAAGTGAGGTGGGAGTTTTAGGGAGCCCACTTATAATCAGACGTAGATTTGCCGGGCAGCAGTGTCTGAGAGGAGCTGCATTTGGGCTGGATGGTGCCCTTAGCAGGCACCCACATGCTCACAAACTCTGCCCCACTATTGGTGCTGTTTTTGTTCCCAACACCAATGACAGCTGGCCCCGGGTTCCTTGTCTTGCATGTCCTGTGTGCCTGTCTACCCATCCATCATGATGTGATTCTCCTCGTTAACCCTCAGGTATACCTGAGGTGCCTTCCTACTATTTCGAGGTAGCAATTACTGTTGCTCAGATGGAGGCTCTACAGATTGGAGTGCAGGGAGTGTATGCTGGCCTGATGTGGCTGCAGGCTCCGGGAAGTGTGTTTTGGCCGTATATAGAGCCTGTCAGCAGCCCCTGGGCTCAGCCTGCACATGGGAAGGGGTGGTGGCCAGTCCCTGCTTCTCCACTTCCTGATGATGCCAATGCCTTGAGCCTTTCAGCAGGTATCCCTGAGTACCTGCCAGGTGCCGCTCAGCCTAGCCTGGGAATGCAACCAGGGAGGATGCAGGTGGCTGCCCAACCCACAGGGGCACACAGAGGGCTCCAGGAGTAACACACCTGGTGCTTGGTGAGGGGCAGATCAGGCCAGCGGGGGCCTTCCAGGGGAAAGTGATCACTGAGCTGGCCTCGAGGAGGAGTAGGGTTGGGTCAACCAACAAAAGAGGTGATAGTGAGGGGGCTGTGCCGAGGAGGGTCCTGGGTGTGTGTGGCGGGAAGCTGGAGGGTGGGGACTCAGTTCGAAGGAAGCCCCTAACAGCCTCGAGCCTGGGGTAACCTGACCAGTGTTTCTGGGGGATCTTGCTGGCTGCAGTCTATGGGAGAGAAGCTCGTCCCCCTGTTTTTGTGCCATGGATCCCCTTGACATCTGCTGAAGCGCTTTGGCACCTGCTCAGAATAATGGTTTTAAATGCAAAGAACAAAACCCATGTAAGAGTATGATTGTGATAAATACAAAGGAAGGCAATTGCAAGAGCTCCAGCCATCAAAGCAGAACAGAGAGAGCACATTGGTGATGCAATGCTATGAGCTTTTTATTAATACGTTAAAAAACATTAGATCTGATGGTGGGCCCAAAACTGTCCCCATCTCCAAGTAGCGATGCTCGTAGGTAACCCCCACACCCACCAGCAACAGCTTGGAGTGACTTCTGCCAGGGTCAGCCCCAGCTCTGCCTGTGCCTCTGGGGTCCGTTGCCCACATTCGCTGTGGAAAGAAAGGTGGCGTTTCAGTTGCAGGCCACAGCAAGTGTAGGGTTGCTTTCCCTGTCCACGTTCCACATTCAGGCCCCAGGTGAGGAATCCCTGGGCTGGTGGGTGGGGTTGCTCAGGAAGGGGCTGCAGTGATCCCAACAGGCAGTGGTGGCAGCCTGGAGGGGCAAGGGGAAGAGGGCAATGAGGGAGAGGTCATAGGGCGGATCCCAGTTGACAGTGATTCCTGGGTGGAAAGCATGAGAAGAGGAAGGAGCAGGTGGGGGTCCCAGGCCTGGGGGCCAGTTGGGAGGTCATCCCATTGGCAAAGCCAGAGCCGGTTCAAGGGCCTATGGTTCCCACTGATGCCTCCCTGTTTCTTTCAGGTCAATGAAATCTACCATGACGAGTCCTTGGGGGCCCACATCAACGTGGTCCTGGTGCGGATCATCCTCCTGAGCTATGGGAAGGTGAGTGCACCGGCTGGGCCTGCCTCCACCCCCTCGGAGTGAGAGGCCCAGAAGTGAGGTGTGGGGATCCTTAGAGAGTGTTTGCATTTTCCAAAACCACCCTGCCTCTCCCTGGCTGCCCTGAGGGTCCCACAAGAAACGAGAAACTCATGAGCCGCTCCTAGATCCCTGCTCCCCTTCAGTCCTAGTTTTAAAACGTGGCCATTTTAAAACTATTGTTGATCAAAAAGAGTCTGCTACCCACAGATCCCAAGAGGAGGAGCCATACCAGGCCACCGGGGCCACACAGGGAGGCACCAGGGTTGATCAGGAGGCAGAGGGAGCTGGGTAAACCGCAGCCCGAGCCCATGTTGTTTCTGCAGGAAGGACTGACGGGGGCAGGGTGAGCTGGCTTAAGCTTGGCCAGTTTGAGTAATTCCAGTGGGCTCTGGGGAGCGGAGCGGTCCTGAGTTTCCTGGCATCTGGCCCTGGGTAATAAGGGCAGGTGGATATGGCCCAGAGTGTGAAGTCTGATAAAGGAGGTGGCTGGGGACATGGGCACTGGATTGGTTGGTTTGTATCTGAAAATTGTGCTCGTGGATGAGCTGTTTCCTAGCTCTAAGAATTGGCTACCATTAGAAGGGGCAGTCCCTCCAGAGTCAGCAAGGCTCAGATGTCAAAGCATCAGAAACACGTGCTTTACACCACCCTCCCTTGGACTCCTTCCCCTGTATTAAAACTGTGGCCTCCCCTCCTCAGGCCTCAGCTGCTGCCCCAGCTGGGCCCCCTTGCTTGTCCCACTTCCTCTTGCAGCCAAACCTGGAACGCCCTTTCCTAGCAGTGTGCATGGGTGTATAGGTGCCAGGGACAGTGACCTGGGATGGAAACATGAGATGCTGTGCAGACAGAGATAGAGGAAGAGAGGAGCCCCATGGCGTGGCCAGTGTGGACTGCAAAGTGCCTGTACCAGCTGTGCTGGAAGCACTTTGCATGGATGAGTCACTTAATCTACAGGGAAGATGGAGAGGTGCATGCCGTGACCCTGCCCATTTCACAGATAAGAACACTGAGGTTTAATGTGACTTAGTGGCATGCCCAGGTAAGTGGCCAGGGCCATCCAGCACCTGAGGAGTCAGGCTTCTCACTCAAACAGCTGAATTCAAGTCTGTGGTCTGACTGTGCATGGAAAATCAAATCACAATAGGATTAAATACATCTGGTAATTATGTAAAGGTTGAACTCTGTTCAAAGAGAATCTCAGTCTCAAAAAATAAAATCAAACTGCATCCAGCTTACAAGGCACACAATGTAAAAATGACAACGAAGGGCTCCAGTGGCAGAGGACACCCAAAGACCACTCAGTAGACTTGGGGCCCACTCCCCTACACCCACCAAACACCTCATTCTACCATGACCAAAGGCACCCACAGGGCAGATGCCAGTTATGGGCCTTCACCCCCTCCCACCCCAAAGAGAACACAAAACTTCCCAAAGCAAATCCTTGGAACGAAGGGGAAATTGGCAAAAACCTAACTATGAGAGTCTTTAATACCCTTTTCAAAGCCTTTCACAGATTAGTGCTAATAAGGCATAGAATTTTTGAATGACACAATGAGTAAAGTTAAATTAGCAATTATGTCACTGTTTCCTGTGCCCTACAAAAAAAAGATGTACCTACTTTTTGAGGAATCATAGAACACTTAAAAATTACGGAAATATTTTGAGACATAAAGAAAACATTGTGAATTTTATATAGCAAAAACGATTTAGTCTATGTTCTCTGATGAAATGCCTAAAACTAGGGATGGGGGCAGCAGAATTTATAAACCTAAAAAAATCTAATTCATTTGAAAACTTAAAAAACAAAAACCTACTAGGGACCGGACATGGTCGCTCACGCCTGTAATCCTAGCACTTTGGGAGGCCAAGGTGGGTGGATCACTTGAGGTCAGGAGTTCGAGACCAGCCTGGCCAACTTGGTAAAACCCTGTCTCTACAAAAAAAAAATACAAAAGTTAGCCGAGCGTGGTGGTGGGCGCCTATAGTCCCAGCTACTTGGGAGGCTGAGGTGGATGAATTGCTTGAACCTGGGAGGTGGAGGTTGCAGTGAGCTGAGATCATGCCACTGAACTCCAGCCTGGGCAACAGAGCAAGGAAGGAGAATATTAGAACCGAAGTTACAGATTATTTGGAACACTAATAAAAATAAGAGCACTACTGTTAAATCTTATGGAATGTGGTTAAAGCTGTATTTCAGAGGCAAATTCACAGATGTTTTCCAAAAGCTTCTCCCTTATGTGATGTGTTTGACACACATTAGCTTTGCCTTCAACTCAGCACATTTGAATGGATTTCAATAGCCACAAAACCAAAAACCTAAGGAAAGCAAAAATAAGGAAATAGTTCAGAAAAAGCAGAAATCAACAAATTAGAAAATAGAAGCAACATGTAGAATCAGTGAAGAAGAGAGCTTTGGAAAAAGCCACCCTCTGACCTATTTAATCTAGAAAAAAAGACAGAAGGCACAAACTAAAGATCAGAAAGAGTATATGTAATGTGACCACACCAAGATGCTTCTCCTGGCAGAACGGAAAGCACCCAGGGCCATCTGCC
The DNA here is from genome assembly GCF_001604975.1 of Cebus imitator. Lineage (NCBI taxonomy): Eukaryota > Metazoa > Chordata > Mammalia > Primates > Cebidae > Cebus > Cebus imitator. The sequence continues at coordinate 470,004 of NW_016107933.1, read as the reverse complement.
CACTGGGAAGCTGTTTGGAGGCTCTCTGCAGCCAGCCACCTTGGATGCCCAGGGGTGATCAGCGAAGGATATGCAGGGTTCCCTCTGCCGGTGAATGCCAGCTAGGAGAGCAGAGAGAGGGCTGCAAAGCCCTCTAACCCAGGTTTTGTGGCAGTGGGCTTCAGACCACACAGATGCAGGGCCTGGGGGTGGGCCCTAGCCCAGCCATCTGGTTCCAGCTCTCTGTTCACAGGCGGGGATCTTCAGACTAACCCCTGTCGCTCTCTGCCTGCCTCCAGTGTTCTCTGTTCCGGCCTTCCCCAGGCCGGGTCCTTCCAGCACGTTTGTTCCTGGCCAGGATCCTCCGGTGTTTTAGGAATTCTCAAGCCCTTGGCCTGAGAGATGGGCAGAGTTATATCCCCTTTTGGAAGTTTCCAAAAATATGAAACTCCTGGTCCTGGGGCTAGAAAGGGGGTAAAAGACCATCCCAGTGATTGGGCTGGGTGCCACGTGGCAGCTGGCATCTCCCCCCAGGTTGCTCCTATATTACTTGAAAAGAAAAATTTTGAAATTGTCTAGGGTTAATTGCTTACCAGTGCTGGCCAAGATTTGGATCTTATTTGGCCTGAAAAGTGTCTGCTCCTTCCCAGTCTTGATTACTTAATGGAATAAAGCCTCCTTTATTAACTACTCCTTGGCAGGCCCTATGCTAAATTGTCCTGACCCTAAGCCTTTCCTTTTTCCTTTTTTTTTTTTTTTTTTTTGAGACGGAGTTTCACTCTTGTTACCCAGGCTGGAGCGCAATGGCACAATCTCGGCTCACCGCAACCTCCGCCTCCTGGGTTCAGGCAATTCTCCTGCCTCAGCCTCCTGAGTAGCTGGGATTACAAGCACGCGCCACCATGCCCAGCTAATTTTTTGTATTTTTAGTAGAGACGGGGTTTCACCATGTTGACCAGGATGGTCTCGATCTCTTGACCTCGTGATCCACCTGCCTCGGCCTCCCAAAGTGCTGGGATTACAGGCTTGAGCCACCGCGCCCGGCCCTCCTTTTTTTTTTTCTTAACTGCTGCAGATAGGTAGAAGGAGTATGTGACCCCAGTCAGAACATTTGCAGAAGAGAGTCAAACTTTGAAGGTGAGAATTTGAGGATCTCTGTGTCAGGGACTTGGAGATCCTGGGAAAACTGAGGATTTCCTGGGGAGATGTGAATAGTTAAAGCTGACTCCAAAAAATGGAGAATACATTGTAAGTCCCATAACCATGGAAGAAACTCAAGTTCTTCACCTTTTCCAGAGTTCTGCCAGTGAGTTCATACTCATTTGCAAGCACTTATCAGGCAAGGCTAATACAATATCCCGTAAACTCACATATTCTGAAATCCACCCAATGTATCTTTCATAGTCAATGTGACCCTTATACCCAAAGCTGCCAAAGGTAGCCCGTCAAGACAAAGTACAGACCTGTCTCACTTCTAAAAATAGTGGTAAAAATCCTAAGGCATTAAGAGTCTAATTGAATAATGCAGAAAGAGAAACTTCCACCGTGATCAACTAGGGCTTATCCTAGGAATGTGGCGATTGTTTAATATCAGTAAATCTATTCATTCAATTTATCACATCAGTTTCCAAATGACAGAACTCATCCTCTAACAAATACTGTTTGAAGAGCTTCTGTGTGGGAAGTGCTATGCTGGGAACATTCACTGGCATGGTCCCTGTCCTCAGGGGACCGCTTCTAGAAGGGAGATCTAGAAGGAAACAGTTGTACCAGGGCTCAGGGCTGGGTGGAGGAGACACAGGATAGGCATCTTTCCTTACAAGGTCAAGGAAAGCAGCGGGAGGAAGTGACGGTTCTGCCCAGACCTGAAGATGGTTCTGGTCTTCAGGGGAAGTTACCAGCTTAGGGATGCTCCGAGTTCACAGGCTGGGAGGGGAGGGGGGTCAGCTAAACCTAGAGGAAAGAGCACAGGGACAGGAACAGCAGATCCAATGCCAAAGACACCGGAAGGAGCAGATCGCAAGGAGCAGAGCAGATCTGCATCTCTCGCCGAGGGATGCAGCCTTAGGCAGAGTGCCAGGATCCCATTCGCATTTCTAAGAAGATTGCTGACTCCTTTGTGCAGACGTAGCAAGTGGGAGCAGTGGCTTAGGAGACTGTCACTGCCATCAAATGGGGAATGATGGCAGCTGGACAGGGACCACACATGGCCCCAGAGATGCAGACAGCAGGACAAAGGAGGCCACTCCGAGAGGAGGTGGCACTAGGTGGGTGTGAAGGTGGAGAGACTCTCAGCTGGGTAGATGATGGTGTCAACCCCTGAGATGGGGGGCACAGGAGGGAAGCTGAAGAGGTCGGTTGAGACGTGCAGTTAGAGGTACCTGGTCCTTCCCAGGTCTGGAGCTGGGGGTAAGAGAAGCTTGCTGCCACAGGGGCACCTAGGAGAGAGGCCCCAGGGTTTTCCTGTGTTGAAGGCTCCGGCAGGGCAAGGGCATGACGGCCTCATAGCCCCTCACAGGGCACTCCTCCTTTCCAAAAATCCCAGAAAACTAGTAACAGAGGGCAACAGGACAACCAAGATTGCATTTAAAGGTGGAAAAGGGCCAGGCGAGGTGGCTCATGCCTGTAATCCCAGCACTTTGGGAGACCGAGGCTGGAGGTCGGGAGTTCGAGATCATCCTGGCCAACATGATAAAGCCCCGTCTCTACTAAAAAAAGTACAAAAACCAGCCAGGTGTGGTGGTATACACCTGTAATCCCAGCAGGCTGAGGCTGGAGACTCACTTGAACCTGGGAGGCAAAAGTTGCAGTAAGCTAAGATTGCGCCATTGCACTCCAGCCTGGGCAACAGAGAGAGACTCCATCTCAAAAAAAAAAAAAAAGTGGAAGAAGAAGCAGATTTCCCGAAATGTGTTCCGTACAGCAAATTCTTAGAATATGAGTAAATGTTAACAGAGAAATATAGAGGGGTCCCAAGGTCAAAGAAGTCTGGAAAATGCTGGTAAAACAAAGGAAAATGGGCACTCCTGAGGGTGAAATCTCCCGGAGACTTTCCTGTGGAGACACGTGCGTGGTGCACCTCCAAGAGTCAGAGAAGAACAGGTGGTCTCTGAAAACCTTCTCCACGGAAGCTTCTTCCTCACCTACCGAAACTACTTTGCAAAGCACTGCCCTGGAGATAGTCTTAGAAACAAAAAAAACAGACCCATAAACTTGTTACTGTGGTTATGAAAATCCTAGATAGTTTTATGTGACATGAAACTAGTATTGGAAAATAGCAGACAAATTACCATTGTTTGCTGTTAATCATGTGTCTGGAAAACCTGAAAGAATCCATGGTACCACCTGTAGAGTTAGGTAAGGAGTTTGGTGACATGGCCAAATATAAGACCATTGTTTAAGAAATCAATAGTTTCTGTGTGAAACCAACAATGCCTTGGCAGAAGGGAAAACAGAGTGAGAAAAATTTCCATTATGATAGTAACTAAAAATGTGCAATACCTGAAATAGTCCTTATAACAAGACAGACAAAGGACCCATAGGAAGAAAATTGTACATGGTTAATGATAGGAAGAATGTGAATATCAATGAAGAGACAAATGCTGTCCTCATGGGAAACTGGGTATACCTGAGAGGTTGATCTTTCCCAGACTAATAGTTGCAAATGTTATGAAATGATTCTAAGCTCCATCTAGGAACATGAACAGTCAAGAATGGCTGAGGAAGCTGCGGAAACCAAGCAAGTAAGAGACTTCCTCCAAATATCTTGTAAAGTGAAAATAATTAAAATGGTGCCATATTTGCATAAACTTTCACGGACAGCTCAGTTGAATAAAGTAGTTGAAAATACCCCTCCTACAAATAACCTAATGCAATAAAAACAATGGTTATTATGTTATAAATAAATAGATGATAACATAAATGTAATAAATGGGAAATTAAATTATCGTATGATGAATATAAGCCAATATAACATTCAACTATTTAAATCACACAAATCAAGAAGAAAATATTGGTTGCCAAGAGTTTTCTAAGCATAAAGCCAACTGAAGGAAGTGTAAAGGGGAATATACATATATCTGAATAAGCATAATACAAAATTTCTGTCAAAAAAACACAATGAAAAGGCAAATGCCAAGCAGGAGAAACATTTGCCATGTGACAAATATATCCTAATATATAAAGACCTCCTCTAAATCATAGGGAAACAAAATTGGCAATGAATAGAAACAAAGAAAAAATTCCAAGTGGCTAAAAGAAAACTCATATGGAAAAATATCTAACTTTACTATTAAAGAAATAAATAATATGCCATTTGTAAAGCACCAACCCTGTTAGGATGAAGAGGGATTTATGGCTGGGTGAATGAAGCAGTTATGCTCTTCTGGTATGGGTACAAATGTGGACACACCTCTCCAAGGCAGTGCAGCAATATTTATCACTGCCCTTACAAATGTTCTTAATGGGCCAGGCATGGTGGCTCACACCTGTAATTCCAGCACTTTGGGAGGCTGAGGCGGGTGGATCATGAAGTCAGGAGTTTGAGACCAGCCTGGCCAACCTGGTGAAACTCCTCTCTACTAAGAATAACAAAAATTAGGTGGGCATGGTGGCGCACGGCTGTAATCCCAGCTACTCTGGAGGCTGAGTCAGGAGAATCCCTTGAACCCAGGAGGCAGAGGTTGTGGTGAGCAGAGATCATGCCATTGCACCCCAGCCTGGGCGACAGAGCAAGACCCCATCTCAAAAAAAAAAAAGGAAAGAAAAGAAAAATGTTCTTAAAGTTTGCCCCCAGACATTCATTTCTATGACCCTGGACATTCATTTCTACGACTCTATTCCAAAGCAGTGATCCCAGCTGTGGACCAAGTTTTAGGAACAAGACAAGGGTCATGGTGTGATCTCTCATGTAAACAACAGCAAGAAACCCATATTGTCCAATAATAGGAGTCTAGTTAAGTAAATGATAAACCTATGTGGCAGAATATTAGGCTGCCATGAAATTGCGTCCTCAAAGCACGTTTAATGACACTGGGAAACAGTTACAGTCTAAAGTTTTTCGTTGTTTAAAATATAAGTTTTTCAGTGCGATCTTAATTTTGTGTACAAATATATTTACAGAAAAGACTGGAAGGATCACATCAAATGTGAACAGGGTTTATCTCTGGGCAGTAGGGTGATTAATTTTCATTTTCTTCTTTGTACTTTACTGAATTTTTAAAATTCAATATGAAGAACTTTTTTTTAATTATTATTTTTAAGAGACAGGGTCTCGCTCTGTTGCCCAGGCTAGAGTGGAGTGGTGCAATCATAACTCACCACACCCTGGGCTCATGGGATCCTCCCATCTTAGCCTCCCAAGTAGCTGGGACTACAGGCACGCACCACCACACTTGGCTAATTTGTTTTTATTTTTTGTAGAGAGAGAGTCTCACTATGTTGCCCAGGCTGGTCTTGAACTCCTGGCCTCAAATGATTCTCCTGCCTCTGCTTCTCATAGCATCGGGATTATAAGTATGAGCAACTGAGCCTGGCACAGCATTTATCTTTTATAAACAAAACTGTGCATTTTAAATTTATGAAACACTAGTTTACATTTTTTAAAAAATCATTTAGAAATGGTAGGATCCAAATGACACCATTTAACTGACTCCAGCACTCTGGAGAAAGGTCTCCGATGGCATGCCACAGGGTTCTGTCATGCTCAGTCCTTTATTTCTGATTTGAATGAAGATATCAAAGAGAATCCATGCTTTCTCTTGGCATCTCATCTCTGCAGTTAGCTGGGATGATTAATGAGGCATCCGAGTTCTACTCTGTGGGCACCATCTCTCATTTCCTGTAGCTGGGCCAGGGGACCCACCTGCAGTAGGTCCACCTGAAGGAAATGGGAAATCTTGGAGTGAGGACACAGGCTGCCACAGGCATGTGGTCTCCCTGCATGGGAAGCCCACATCCCTGGGTTATCAGGCACGGCCCTCCTGGCCAGGGCATCCCTGGCCCCTGCCCCTCACACGCCGTGCCTGCAGAGGCTGCTTTGCCTGGGCCGTTCTGGTGCCCCATTTCCCCTGTTGGCAGAGTCAGGAATGGGGCAGTGGGCAGGGAACCGGTTGTCAAGTGTAGCCTGCTGTTCCCAGGGACAACATGGGGACATGTGCAAGCCCTGGGGGTGCCAAGATCCACAGCCAGCAAAGCAGGGCAGCCCAAGCCCATGGTGGGCAGCCCAAGCCCATGGTGGGCACCCGGCAACTTCCGCGACACAAGGGACTTGTACAAAGAGAACGGGGAGGACACAAGTGAACTGAGGCTGGCCTTGCTTCTGCATCCTACTGGGAAGGGGCTTGAGAACTGATGGTAGTGAGAGACTGGAAGACAGAACCAGAAGCTGGACACACGCTTCCAGAGCTAACTCCAGATGGAGCCTGCTCACATCCAGTCCCGAGGGCTCAGTGGGCCAGCAGCTGAGGAGGCAGGGGAGAGGCAGTGCCAGGATGTGAGGGGTGCAGGGCCCAGGCCGCCACAGTGCCTGTCCCGAGGCCCCTCAGCCTAGCTTGGCGGACAACACACAGCCACCTCTCTGCCAGACCCTGGGGATTCAGTGATGACTGGTCTCCTGGAATGTTCTGGAACATTCCAGCATTTTGGGACTTTTTTTCTGCTCTCAACTCCTGCCTGCCCAGAGTGGGCCTCAGCAAAGCTCACCCCATACTCTGCTACCTTTTTCTGCCTGGCCCTACCCCACCTGCCTCCTAGAAGCCTCCCAGTCGAGCCCAGGAGACAGTGATGGGGGTAGGGGACGCCAGTGCCCATGGAGTCCTCTGTGTCCAGAGGATCCCAGGAACCACCAGTCAGTCAGCTGAGTGTGGACTGTCAGAACAGCTGAGGCCTGCCCGCTGCTCTGCCCTCCTTTGGGGATTTCTGGGCTGTGAGAGGGGAAGTGAGCCCAGGCTGTGAATCCTGATTGCTTTAGGTTGGACCCACTGCATAAGTGCAGGAAATAGCTGAGCAGAGGATACCGTGCTGCTGGGGGTGGGGTGGGGGGGGGCTGAAGCCAGAGACCTGCTTGGGGTAGACGGCGTGGCGGCCCGGAAAACAGGTGCTGGTCATGGGTCCTGGCTGACTTAGCGAGTGAGCTGTGGGCTACAGGGCTTGGGAGCAGCGTCTGTGGGACAGGAGGAGCCGTCTGCCAGGTGGCCCAGGAGAGGCCATCCTGGGTAGCAGCAGCACACGGTACACCTCAACGCCAGAGACCTGGCTCTTTTCTTTCTCCTATTTCAAATCCATCACAGACCAATACTTCTGTCCATACTTTTAAATGAATTATTGGGAAAAGCAAATGTGATGAAAACCAAGGTATACAAAAACCCTAGCTCTGGATTTTTATTATTAAATTCTGTGGCCGTAAACTCAACCCATCCAATTGCTAGAAAAGTTTCTGGTTTCTGTACTTATCTCACTGTGGACTGGACCAGTTTGGGTCTATCAGGCACAGACTTCCTTACATAGCACTGGGGGAGGCCCTGTTTTCAGGTCTCCGAGGTATGTGGTGGTCACAGGAGGAGATGTATCCTGGTGCCCCTAAAGCATCCGGCTAGCCCAGAGCCTCTGGCCTTCCGAGCAGCTGGTGTTTAATCTAGGGAGGTGCATGAACGAGGAGTGGAGAGGAGCCTTGTGTCTAGACAGCAGAGCAGTAGACAAGATCGCAACAGAGTGGTGAGCATCAACAAGGAATAAAGCAGGGTGGCAGGCAATAGGGGACCATGGATGGGGCGGCCAGGAGGGGGACTTCCTAGCCAAGATCTGGGGGGCAAAAGGCCCAGCATCTGTGGCCAAGGGAAAGGGCTCCACTTTCTCACAGAGAAGCACAGCCAGGGCTTCTTGATGGGGCTCTGGGGATGAAGTTTGGCACATGGTGAGGAGGAATTCTGATGAGCTGCTCTTCAAGGAAACACAGGCTTCCTGTCAAGGAATGAGGCCCCCACCTCTGGAGGAATTTTAGCAAGGCAAAACCAAGGAGATTGCAGCCAGGAAGGGGCTGAGCTGTGCCTCCCAAGGTTTTGTGCGACCATGACCCAGACTTGGGCAGAAAGTGGCCCAGGTATTCAGTTTCTGTTACTCATCCCAAATTGTGACAGAAATAGACCAGCTCTCCGCCTGCTGCTCCCCCATTGCCTGTCCCCTAGGCCTTACCAGGCTCCAGTGGGGATAAAATTGGTAGCACTTCTTTGAGTGACATGTTGTTTGTCTTCTAGCTTATAAGGAGCCTCTGAGTTATCTCAAGTTTTTCCTAAAACAACATTTTCTCCATTTCTTTAAAAAAAAAAAAAAAAGCAGAAGAAAAGAGATGATCTTATTTTATACAATATGCCACCAGCCAGGGAGCAGAGCATCGGCAACACTCGAGGTTGCATAGCAACTGGCTTTTCAATTGATTTTTTTGAGAAGGCACCAAAGCTACTCAACTGTTCTCATTTTAAATATTTCCTAGGATGATGAAAATCAAAGCAAATGGAAATCAGAGACTTGGGGACCATCAGAAAAGGACATAAGGTGTCTTGTTATAAAATACCAGGTCAAGACAAAGTGTGGAATATTTGTTGGAATTTTCCAGCATTGGAGGTGAAAGGTCTGAGAAATTCTGCATATGAGTCTCTTAGTGAAAAGCAAGAAAAGAGAGGTGCTGGGTACAAGGGCTTGATGGTGCCCACCCACCCACCTGTAGGCTAGGGGACTTAGAGTGGCCCAGCCATGGCATAGGAAGGCCAGGGAGTGAGGGTCTGAGGAGGATACATCAGGACCCTGGTAGGCAGCCCTGAGATCTGGCACAGTGGTGAGGGGTGGAAGCTTACTCCCTGCCTCACCCTAGGGACAGCCCCCTATCCTCCTGAGCATCTGGGTCCCAACCCCCAACCTGATAGAGGTTCAAGGCATAATGCCCACCCACATCATCCTCAATCCACCTCCTGACCCAGAACTACCTCAGTCCAGAGAACTAGGAGGCACTAGGGCTGGACACTGCCATTGGGAGGTGTCTTAGTCTGTTTGGGCTGCAGTAACAAAAATACCTTAGCCGAGTAATTTATAACCAATGGAAATGTGTTCCTCACTGTTCTGGGGACTGGGAAGTCCAAGAGGAGGACACCAGTAGAACTGATGTGTAATAAGGACCCATTACTCCTAGACGGCGCCTTCTAGCGATGTCCTTGCATGATGGAAGGATGAACAGGCTCCCTCAGGCTTCTTTTGTAAGGGCACTAATCTCATTTATGGAGACTCCACTCTCAGGACCTAATGACCTCCCAAAGGCCACAATTCCTAATACTATAACATTGGCTGTCAGGTTTCAACCTTTCAAATGTGGGGAACACAACATTCAGATTCTAGGAGAGGCCCCTCTACTGGCTCCCCACAGGCCTGCACTGGCTCATGCCTGGGAGGCTCAAGTTGAGAATCCTGTTCTGGCAGCTTGGCTTTCTCTGGGAATAGCTTCCCAGGCTTTGGGGAGGATGGCTGGAAACAAAATGCTGGAACAATATGGAGTTCTGGCAGAGAAATGAGGCGTGCACCTCCTGCCCCCACTCTTGTTGTGGTTCCCTGTCGTGATGAGATTTGATCTGTAAGCCCTGCCTGGAACAGGAGACCACCAGCCTTGGGGGAGCCCACTTTGCACTCAGCTGGGTGACATGGTAGAACATGTGCTCATGGAGCAGGGATGCTGGAGCCCCGTCCCTGCCATACTTTCTGGCTTTGCCCATGCTTGTGGGACCTTTGATGAGCAATTTAACATCATGGAGCCTTAGTTTCCCCAGTAAGAGGAGGTCTGTGAAACCCCAGCACACAACAGAAATGACGACAATCATAAAGGCGTTCATGCAAGTGACTGTAGAGCCTCTTCTGGGACAGGCACTGTCTGAAGCGGTTTACGTGACTTTATGCCCTCACCCCCATAGCATCTCTATGGAGTAGTTGCTATGATCATCCCCATTTAACAGTGAGGATCCTGGCTCCAGGGGGTGAGCAGCCTGCCTGGGGCCACATGGTGGTGGGGCCACACTGCTCTGGGAAGAGGAGCTGGACTCTATGATCCCGGCAGGGCAGGAGCACCAGCTTCATGTTCCTTGCCCTGCTCCCCTGAGGGTCAGGCACTCCCAACCGAGAGTGACTTTGCCACCCCTCCCCCCACCCAGGAGACATTTGGCAGTATCTGGAGAGACTTTTGGTTGTCACGACTAGAGGGAGGGTTCCACTGGGTTCTGGCAAGGAGAGCCCAGGGATGCGCTCAACATCTTACCATGCACAGCGTACCCGCCCCACCCAACAGAGAATTATCTGGCCCCAAATGTCTGGAGCGCTGAGGTTGAGAAATGTGTTCTGCCCAACTGAACGTAACCCCCCCCGCCCCCCCGACCCCCCCACCCCCCCACCCCCGTCCTGTCTTCTACCTATTTGGGAGGCTGGTCTGAGGCAGGGGCCCCCTCTGGGATGGGGACAGTTGAGAAGCTTTGCTGAAGCCACATCCCCTTGGGGCTGGCTGCGGGTAGGCCAGCGCCCCAGGGACTGGTGTCATGCTCCATAGGTATCAGCCGGGCAGAGACAAGGACAAGACATCTTTGTGGGCGCCGACTGCACCCTGCCTGAACTGTCATGCGCGGAAGCCCCCTTGCTCCAAGCTTGGAGCTGCAGTTGTGCCTGTTTTGTAGGTAGGGACAAGTAAGGTCTCTTGTCCAGGAACAGAGCAGATGAAATGTTTGGACCCGGCCCAGAGCCGTCCGGATGACCTCACCTGCCACCTGCGGTGGCCCGGGTGAGCCTCAGTCGGGTAGCAGCCTGGGGGGCTGGTTGAGCGCGCCTTGCCCAGCAGGTGGAGCCTCCCGGCAGGCGCGGTTGGTTCCAACGGAGACGGCCTCCAGGCTGCCGATCCCCAAACCGGATTCCTCCCACGTCTCCTTGACTGAAGGAGGGAAGAGCTTAAATAATTCAGCTCCTTCCAGAGCAAACAATGGAAATGTCGGAGAGCAACGACTGGAACAGAACTTTTTGCCTAGGTCCTGATGGATTTATTTAGGGTGAGACCCCAGAGGCTGTCTTGGGACCGCTGGGGTTCCCGGAGCCCCGATGCGGCCGCCCAGCCTGGGCGCAGGGCGCGTCCCCTGCCCGGGTCGCCGTTCTCGCGGCAGCAGCGCCACCTGGTGGCCACCCGGGCCCTGCGCTTCCTTTGCCTTGCGCCCCGCGCAGAGGGCGGCTACCCCACTTCTTTCTAGCTGTGGGACTTCGGCGAGTCCCTTCAGTTGTCTGAAACGGTTTGTCATCCGAAAGGTAGGAAAATAAAGTTGATGTTATGTGCCAAGCCTGAGCACAGCGGGGCGCTCCCTGCAGACAGTAACATTATTGGGGTCAGCACTTGCCGGGACAGCCCTTTTCGCTCACCTCCCCAGGTCTCCAGGGAACGCCCCTACAGCCGACCCCTCCCTCCCTGTCCAGCCTGGCTCCGGAAGATGCTTGTGTTCATTCGTTCACTCCTGCGTTCCCTCCCGGTCACAGCAGCCAGGGCCCTCTGGCCACATTTGCTGCCTCATCCTGGCATGGAGAGCAGAAGCTGGGATTGCTCCGTGAAGGGAGGAGCGGGGCTACTGAGGGCAGGCATGGGCCAGAGCTGGGGCACAGCCTCGGCCTGGCATTCACCCGGCCCTCAAGGAGCTTGGGCTTTAGTGACTCAGAGGCCAGCAACAGCAACAACAACAACAACAGGCACATCCCCAGTAGGTGCCCCATCTGGCATGTGACTGACCACACCAAGGAGAGGGGACCAGGCACGCAGCTCAGAGCAAGGGTCACACGGCAAGGATGGGGACTGGGACTTGGAGCTGGACACAGCCCACCTACCCACCTAAGCCCTCTGTAGGCCCCCTAAGCTCTTGGCTGCTCTCTGAGGCCAGTGAGGCTACCCAGAGCCCTGCAGGCTGGGCCTGAGATTCAGGGACCCGCATTGTTCCCTCATCCTTGCCCTGGCCAGAAATCCTGTTCAGCAAAGTGACCTCCTGACCCAAGGTGAGGGCGTCAAGCCGTTGCCTCCTTAAGGCCCTCAGATCTGCCCTCTCCACCTCGTGGTGGGAACACTGGGGCTTCCTTGCATGTCCTCAGACCCCTTCCAGCCCAGGCCAGGGAAGCCAAACAGGTTAAACTTGAGGGGAACACTATCCTTCTTGGGACCAGCCCCCTCCCACCACCTGCTGCTCCGGGAGGGCCCCAGGGACCCAGACAAGTGTCTGCCTCCTGCATCTGGGCAGGTTGGTGAACCACCATAGCAAAGAGGGTCTCCATGTGGACTTAGGTGGGCGCTCATGATGGCCAAGGAGGACCCTGCACAAGGGAGAAGCCAGCCTAGGCCAGGGCCCCAAAGCACCCAGGCAGTGGAGCCCCATTGAGAGCCCTTGTCTGCAGTGGTAGATGTCACATCCAAACAGAGGGTGGCAGAGCCCTACTTGAGGGATGACCACGGTCCTGGGACCTCTGTGGAGGGCCCGGTCAGCCTCCTAGGAAGGCCATCTGTTTCCGTGCTTCCAGACAGGGTCAACCCACACAGGACTCCTGCCTCCTGGGCTGGGTGGGCCCCTGGACTCCATCCACAGCCCCAGACTGCAGGCTTCTCAGGCCTGGCTCTTCTGGGGCCCCCAGCCTGGGGCTGGGAGTTCTGGTAGCTGTTCCCATGGTGAAGAGTCTGTCCCCAGAGGCCCTGCCTCACTCAGGAGGTGAACCCTGCAGCTACCATGCAGCCCCAGGGTGTAGAAATGTCCATCCACGGTCACGTAGTACCATCCGCTGCCCCCTGCTCTGGAGGGCGGGTGCCCGTGGCTGCCTCTGGGAGAGGACTGGCCACCCTATGAAGTCCCTGGCTGGTCTGGCAGCCACCCCCTTGCAGAGCCTGGGGTGCCTCTCCCCAGGAACCCTATGGCACAAGGGGCTCACTCCTGGTCCCCACCTCAGCACAGCCAGGAGCAGGGGGTCACACAGACAGACTTTCCTAGAGAAGCCGTGCAGAGCTGACCTCGGGCAGGCAGCTGGGAGTCAGGTGCATTCAGGACTGGGAGGGATGCAGATGATCAGGGTGAGCTGGTGTAAGAATCCTCAGTTGAAACAAGCAATGCAGCCTCCCTCACTTCTGGAGGAGATCCATATGTGAGAAATAGATGTGTTTCCTCCTCCTCACTCAGAGGAAGCACAGTTCTCATGCTTGATACATAGCAAGGGGTCGGGATGGTGGGGGCTGGGGTGCTCCAGGCAGCAGGGACCCATCTGGCCTCCTGCATCGAGGCCAGGTGGCAGAGGAGCAAAGGAGGTCACATCCCAGCGGGTGGTCCCATTGGGGCCCGAGTGACCCACAGGGGAAGCTGCTTGCATGTCAGGACAGTATCCTATGCTAGAGGCCTCAGCAGAGAGGCCTGAGCTTGGCTTTTCCTTTGGGTTCTCATCGCCTCTAGTAGCAAGGGCCTTGCCCTGTCCACAGCCAACCCAGACTTCTCTCCTGGGCCCTAGACCTGTCCAGCTGCCCCAATGTCTCTGCCTGGACATCGGTTTCTGTGAGGAGTCCTTAGAGGCATGCAGAACCCAAGGGAAGGCTGCCAGTAGCTCTCATGGGGCAGGAGGAGTGGGTGGAGGGAAGGGGGCTCTGGGATGTGTGAGCAGGAGCTTGCGGATGGTTGTTTTGGGTGCTGCCACCAAGCAAACCTACTTCAGCTGGATTTCAGTCCTTTCAGACCTGTGCTCCGTAGGCCTAACTTGGGTCCCAGCCATGGCTTCGGCCTTGGGACATAGCACTCGGACTGAACACCCACCAGGGCTGTACCCCCAGAAGCGGGAAAGCTCCCAAGGCAAAACTGCCCAGCTCTTTCAAATGAGCAAGCTGGCCAAGAAAGACATGGCCGCGACCATGTTTCCTGCACTACGGACCCCATGCTCTTCCTCTGGAGCTTGCAGTCCCCTTCCCAGACCTCCTCCTCTGCCTTGCCACCAACCCCGGAAGCCAGAGACTGGTGCCATTTCTGCTTCATTGTTCCCACCCTGCAGCCATGATACCTCTCAGCTCCTGCCTCCAGGTCCTGACCCTCCTGACACAGTACCAGCCACGCCTCCATGCATCTCAGCGCCACACTGTCTGCTTCCGTCCCCACTCTCTCCTCACTGACGCAAAGGGCTTTTTTAAGAATACACATGGACCTTGCCCTGGCCTCTGGGCACAAGGTCAATGTCTGCGCATCATGGATACCCAGAGCCCTTGAATGCTCCAGACCCAGCAAGAACAAGATCTCTGCCCCTGGGCTCATCTGTGCCCATCAGAGATAGGCCGGGACCCGGGAACTATTGGGACATTGGCAGAGAGAGAGGAAATACAAGCAGCTCCATGGATTCTCAGTTCAGATCGCAGTGGCAGGTTGAGTCCCAGGTTGCCTGGACACTGATGTAAACCTCTTCTCTACTCCTCAGGGTGCCCGTGTGGGGACCCAGGCTCCCAGGGTCTAGCACACTGACATGTCTTCCGAAATCCTGCCTCCAAGCCTCCCCTGGCCGCAGTGCAGCTTCCTCTCCCTGTGCCCATACCCCGCAGCCCTCCCTGCTGCCCCTCCCTCAGGGAGTTGCCTCAAAACCCCAAAGCCAGAAGGGGGTCCTAGGCCCCTTTAGCTCTGGACCCTGCAGCACCACCCCTTTGGGGTTGGAGAATGAGAGTGGCAGGCTGCCTTCTTGGAATGGGCCAAGAACAAAGCGAGGCAAGAACAAAAACACAAATCAATATTTCAATAAATTATCTTGCCACAGCAGCAAGATCACTTTGGCTGCTAAGAGGGGCTGGGAACCCGGGCTGAACCACAGAAGCCAGCATCTGGGAGAAGAGAGGTGGTTGGCCAGCATGGATTCAGTCTGCAGGGACGTGGAGAAAAAGAGGCCACTGCAGGGCTCTTACTCCAGGGTTCTGGAATAAGGCTGTTATGGGGAATGCGTTGTTTTGTCTGCGTGACTAATTTTAATTCAAGCCAGTGTTTACTATCAGGTAAGTGTCTGTAGAATACAGACTTTCGGATTGACCTGAGAAATCCGAGCCGGCAGCTCCAGGTCTCTGTTCCTGCCGGCACTGAGTGGATGTCGCTTCCTCCAGCTGTGCGTGGGCCCCTGGGTTTGCCACAGTCCTCACCACTCCTTATCACCCCCCTTATTAATTTATATTAATAAGGAAATATTCCTCTGTACCCTTTCTCCTTCAAAACTGGGAACACTCAAGATGGAGTTACTTTTCCTGCAACCAGCCTGCCTCATTGGCTTGTCACCCGCCTTGTTCCTATAGGCACTTGGGCTTCTAGCATCCTCCCAGCACTCCCCACGAGCCCACACACTGGGACAGGGGACCTCCCTACACAGCCCCAGCCTGCCTCAGCCTGGCTTCTGCCTGCAGCTCTGTCCCACCTGATGGCCTCATTCCTTCCTCTGGTACTGATACTGGGATATGTCTTTCTGGCTGGACTCCTGACTCCTCCTCAAAGACCTAGCCAGGACAGCCTTCTTAGTCCTGATGTCTAAATGAGAGTGCCTGCTGATATCATAAAGCAGAGAGAGTGTGCAGGACACTCAGTCCCGAGGCCACCCTGGCTGTTAAGCTTGTGTCATGATACAAAATGGAATGGGATGGTTCCCAGTGGCTTCCCATGCATGGTTCCTGTGGGAATCATCTGTGTATGCCCCTGTTCATCATACGGCTGTTTTTCTATTGGGCTGGTGCAAAAGTCATCACCATACTTTAATGGCAAAAACCATGATGATTTTTGCACCAACCGAATGTCAGTTGCAGTTTCTTTTCCTCCACTGTGTTGGGTTTCTGCAAGTACCTTTACACGGGGGGTGATGTAAGGTGATCTCTGGCCTCTGGGCTTCCACATCACACTGGGACTTCCGTCTCCCCTGCCACGGGCCCTCCCAGAACTGTGAGCTCTTTGGGGTGAAGTCCACATGGCATTTGCCTTCTGTCAAGGACTTGCACAGAACAGGTGCCTCATAGAACAAACACAGGGACTTCTGGAAATGGGGTAGACTGAGGGACTATGTGGGGCCTTAGATGACCTAGAGCTTGGCTTCCATATCTCACCTGAAAATTGCAGTGATTTTGTGTGGAAACTCACACAGGTGAGTGTGACTGGGGAACATTTTCTTCCATGTAGAAGAATGGAGCCCAGTAGGAGCAGGTCCTGAGAGGGACCTGGCAGAGCCTTTGTGTCACCTCGACCAGGTTCCCAGTGGATGGGCTGTCAACACTCCAGCCTGCTCAGCCCCCCACTAGCCCACCAGGCACCAACCTCTCTCTTCCATTTCTCTCCATCCCCCTGCAGTCCATGAGCCTCATCGAGATTGGGAACCCCTCTCAGAGTCTGGAGAATGTCTGCCGCTGGGCCTACCTCCAGCAGAAGCCAGACACGGACCACGATGAATACCACGATCATGCCATCTTCCTCACACGGCAGGACTTTGGGCCTTCTGGCATGCAAGGTAAGCCTCACCCCTGCAGGGCCACAGAGAGGCGTGAAGCTGGAAATGAGCCCCTGGTCGTGCGAGGGGCCCCCGGCAGCCTTGGCCCAGCCCAGGGAAGAGTGTCAGGGCAGGGAAGGCTGTGGCCACCTCAGCTGGGCGAGGGTGTGGGTCAGTGCATAGACTGACAAACACATCATTGGAACAGAATACAGTGTCCCGAATTGAACCTATGTATACAGGGGCACTTGACTTATGTGTCACAAAAGTGTCATTTCAGAGAAGAGGAAGAAAACAGTCTAACAAACGGTATGAAGCCAATTTGGAAAGAAAGGAGGCCTATCACTTCCATTCACTCTATAGACAGCATCTCACGTGGATTTTAGATCTAAATAAGAAACACAAAACAATTAAAGAAGGTAACAGGCAGAAAGCTCCATGTTCTTGGAGTCAGAGACTTTTTCTTTTAAAAGAGACAAAAAAAATACAAACTCAATAGAAAAAACTGATAAATAGTAGCACATTTTTAAAGCTTGTACACTAAAGGCACTACAAATCCACTGGGGAAATATTTATTATACATATATCTAAAAAAGGACACATCTGAGGTATATGAAGAACTCCTACAAATAATAGCAAGGTTAATAAAGACAATCCCGTCTGAAAATGGGCAGGAGACTTTACCAGGCTCTTAAAAAAATACGAATGAACAATAAACATATGAAAAGGCACTCAACCTCAGCTGACATTAGAAAAATGCAACTGAAACAATGAGGCTGGGCATGGTGGCGCAAGCCTGTAGTCCCGGACACTTGGGAGGCTGAGGTGGAAGGATTGTTTAAGTCCAGGAGGTGAGGTATGATCACACCGCTGCACTCCAGCCTGGGCAACAGAACGAAGCCTTGTCATAAAAAAAAGGGGGGAGGGAGGGAAAGAAAATGAAACCACAATGAGATATCAAAACACACTTAATAGCATAAAGTTAAAAAGGCTGGACTGGAAGTACCATGTCTGGGTGAGGCTCGATAGCTCCCCGTCAAATGCAGTGTAGCCAGGTGCCGCCCTCAGCAGGTGATGAGAGAGCTCTTGGCTCTTTTGGCTTG
Source organism: Cebus imitator (assembly GCF_001604975.1). NCBI lineage: Eukaryota > Metazoa > Chordata > Mammalia > Primates > Cebidae > Cebus > Cebus imitator. Next base: position 452,416 of record NW_016107933.1, on the reverse strand, counting down.
GGGAGGGCACTAATGGGGAGCAGAGCTATCCCCTAGGAGAGGAAACCCACACAGCTTTTATATTAAGTGGCCCGATCCCTCATTTAAAAATGTGAAAGGGGTTGGGTGCAGTGGCTCACGCCTGTAATCTCAACACTTTGGAAGGCTGAGGCAGGCGGATCACCTGAGGTCAGGAGTTCAAGACCAGCCTGGCCAACATGGTGAAACCCCGTCTCTACAAAAAATATAAAAATTAGCAGGGTGTAGTGGCAGGTGCCTGTAATCCCAGCTACTCAGGAGACGGAGGCAGGAGAATTGCTTGAACCTGGGAGGTGGAGGTTGCAGTGAGCCGAGATTGTGCCACTGTACTTCAGCCTGGGCAGCAGAGCCAGACTTTGTCTCAAAAGAAATTTTTTTTTTGAAAGAACAGCCAAGGGTTACCAGATATTTTTAAAAATCAAAACCCAAAAAATTCTTACAGCATGAAAAAGATGGATCAAGATGTAGAACAAAACAAAAAGTTTGAAAACTGGCTCTAGGGAAAATAAAGAGAATTTAGAGACAAGAAAAGCATGTTTTTAAAAGTCGTATTCCCAGAATGTTTGAGAAAATATATCCATCAACCCAGAAGACGTTGCTATGAAGAATTAGAGAACAACAAAGCATTTGTGTAAAATTATGGATAGGATAGGGAAGGTAAAAAATCCAAAAGCCAAAATAAAAAGTCAAGGGCATCTCCCAATGGAAGCAAAAGACAAAAAGATTAACATGAGAGAAAAGTTAGGAGACATATGGTCCATCCAGAAGGTGTACTCTATCTAATAAGATTCAGACAGAGAAAACAGCCACAAAATAAAATAAAAGGGAAGGAAACAAAGAAAAACATAAATCTCGCAGGCTCCTGTAGTGCTAAGCAGGATGAATGAAAAACCCTCCCACAGAGGCAGCTGCCTATGCAAACCTTACATACAAAGGACAAAGAGGAGATGGCAGCGTTCTACTCTGGCACACAGACTCAACACTTGCCTCAAAATCTGCAGAGCAAAAAATTCAGATTTTCCTGTTTATTACAACAGGAAAAGACAAGGGCTAGATCACTATGGTTCTGTTTTTAGAAGCATACACCACCAGCTCACCCCGGTTCCCACTGGCCCTCCTTCCCTTCTCCATGGAACACCTGGCCTCAGGGTCTCTCCGTGGGGCACGGCAGGAGTGACAGCATGTTGGGATTCTGAAAGTCAGGGCTCCATGCTTGGCAAGTCTCTCGGAAGGCTCCCAGTGGTACAAGCAGAGACCTCGTGTGGCACCCACAGCCCTGTATACACTTCCCAATCTTGTCCAAGCCGCCTCCCTCTGCTGAGACAAGAGCTGGGGAAATGAATAGGTCTCATTCTCTCTCTTCCTCAGTTTGATGTGGGGTCTCAGCGTCATGAACTTCTGCCACCCTCCCACTGGCCCTGGGCTGTCATGGACCACTGGCCTCACCTTCTGGGGCAGTTCTGACTTCTCAGTTTACACCAGCCAGTGCCCTGCTGGGAGATTTTGCAGAGTGGTATGGCACATTGGCTGAACAGCTTTGCAGTCTCCTGTGGCATTATGAAAACAGGTCTAGCTATCTAGCTAGGGTCTCAAGGAACCCAGAGAAACAAGGGGAGACCCAGGAAACCCCCTTCCCAAGGAAATGGGCTTGGAGGGTGTGATGCCAGGCAGACGAGGGGCAGGATGCCTCTAGCAGAGAGGTATGGAAGCAGGTGCTGCTCGGGGCCACTCAGTGAGGCAGGCACGGGGCAGGGGCAGGGGCAGGGGCAGCCTGGGAGAAAAAGAATGTCAGGCAGGAAACTACTGAGGTGCCAGGCAAGCCATGGCAGGTGATGTCTGACTAAGCAGAGGCCTCCAGCTGCAGTGTGGCCATTACAGGCAGAATGGCCATGGGGCTTGGGTGGGGATGGGCTGGGGGCCTGCATCCAGTCACATGTCACAGGCCTGTCTGCTATGGCAGTTGCCTCTTGGACGGGGGCTACTTGGGCCTTGGGGAGGAGAAGCAGCGCCTGGGAGGTATGCCAGGCATCACCTTCCCATCCATGCTATGGCAGCATCTGGAGCCACCCCTTGTCTTCTCCCAGGCTATGCTCCCGTCACTGGCATGTGCCACCCGGTCCGCAGCTGCACTCTGAACCATGAGGACGGCTTCTCCTCAGCTTTCGTGGTGGCCCATGAGACTGGCCACGTGTAAGTGGCCTGGGGAAGGGTGGAGCGCAGAGGGGCCACCCTAGGCTCCCCAACTCTGGCTGCCCACTTTCCCTCTGTGCCTTAAGAGGGACACACCCTGTGTGAAAGCCACTTTGGGGCGTGGTCTTCTGTCTTCCCAGTGCTGGGCAGTATTGGCCCGAGGCCCACTTTCTGCAGAAGGAACCAGTCAAAGGAGGAAGGGCTCACCTGCAGACTGAGCAGCGGCTCTGGGCCAGCTAGAGCTGGGGGCCTTGCCCCTTTATCCCATCCAAGCCCCCCAGCAGGTGGGCTCTACCCCATGTTACAGAGGAGGCTCGGAGGCTTGGAGGGTGGCTCCCCTTGGGTTAGAAAGCTGGAGGCAGGGAAGCCACGGTTCCACCAGGTGTGCATGTCCCTCTTGGGGACAGGATACCTCGGGACTGCCCACTGGCCGCTGTCTCCCTAGAGTGCCTTGGCTTTCAAAGTGCAGCAGGTAGACAGTCGGTGCCACCTGGCTCAGGGTGGGCCAAGGTCAGGGGAGGCCCGTGGGGGAGGGATGGGGCACCCTCCTATCATCGGGGCTGGGGGATTCAGCAAGCTGCCTCATCCCTCGCAGACTGGGCATGGAGCACGATGGACAGGGTAACCGCTGTGGTGACGAGGTGCGGCTGGGCAGCATCATGGCACCCCTGGTGCAGGCTGCCTTCCACCGCTTCCACTGGTCCCGCTGCAGCCAGCAGGAGCTGAGCCGCTACCTGCAGTGAGTACTGCCCACGTCTCCTGAGGGCGACCCCTCAGTCCCTGGGATCAGCTCTGGGAGGGTGCAAGTCCCCATGCACCAGGGTCCAGCCAGAGCCCTCCAACCTTGGGTCCTCTAGCCTGTGTGCGGGGGAGGAGAGAGGACACACCTGTGAGGGGAGCCTGGTGTCTGGAGGAGAACCCATTGTCAGGGGTCTGTCCTTGAATGGTACATGGGCAAGGCAGCCACCCTGGGGTCTGCACAAGCCAGGTCCTGGTATCTTACACCAAGGACAAGAGATGCAGCAGGGAAACGGAGGCAGCACAGTCAGGGGCCGGGATGTGCAGGTAGGGCTGTTGTGGCAGCTCCAGCAGAGACCTCAGCTGCCTTCAGGAATGGGTGGTCAGCCTTGCTAAAGGCTGCTGTGTGTCCCCCACAGCTCCTATGACTGCCTGCGGGATGACCCCTTCGCCCACGACTGGCCGGCACTGCCCCAGCTCCCGGGGCTGCACTACTCCATGAACGAGCAGTGCCGCTTTGACTTTGGCCTGGGCTACATGATGTGCACGGCGGTGAGTATGGCATCCCTGCATCGGGGACCCCTCCCAGGCCTGGGGGGAGGCTGGCTGGTGTAGGGGCAGCTACTGGGACATTGTGAGGACGGGCCCAGTGTAGGAAGGACAGAGCAGCCTGCCAGCCTGTCAGAGTGGCAGCGTCTCCCTCAGCACCCACCACGCCTCACCCCCTAGGCACCCTCGGCCCACCTGGCAGGCCCAGGTGTGGTCCTGGGCAGGAGGTACGTGGGTGACAGGGCTGTAAACAGGGCATCAGCCAAGGGCAGTGAGAGACTGGCAAGGCCTTTGTGTCAGCCTGCAGAGGTCAAGAGGGCTTCCAAGGAAGAAGGGAGGCCTGCAGGCTAAGTGGAAGGAGAGGGCATTTAGGAAGGGAGGGCCACTGACACAGAGGCTGGAGAAGAGCGCGGCATGCACAGAAGTGCTCGCTGCCCTCCAGGGCCGAATGCCAGAGCCGAATGCCAGAGCCAAGCCCTCAGAGGAACCGGGCATCAGCACGGAGGCCGTGCAGTGGAGCTTCAGTGTCCGTGAGCGTCTGAATGCCCCCCTCTGCTGCATGAAGGAAGGAAGCAAAGGAGTCCCATTTTACAGATGAGGAAATGGAGGCCCACAGAGGCTAGATAACCTGCCTAAATCCACACAGCAAGCAAGTGGTGGACTCAAGTACCATACAGGAGGACTAACTCCTTCCATGACTGCCTAAGGAGTGCAGTGGACTCGATTCTCATGGCGATGGGGAGCTCTGGAAAGGCTTGAGTGGGGGAGCCTCAGGACCACGCCTGAATTTCAGCCGGTCCCTCAGGGACATCCTGCAGGAAGTGCTCTCAGGACAGGAAGTAGAAAGGCCAGGGAAGAGGACCGTGAAGTCCAGGGGACAGAGGCTGCGGCTGCAGAGAGGGTGGGCCTGTGAGTGGGGAAGTGCTTTGCCAGGGTTTAGGAGGGGAATCCACAGCAAAGGGTCCGTAGGTACCCACCTGGCCTCAGGCTGGCACCCAGGGCCCAGCTGCCTGCCAGGCTCCCTGAGGAGTGCAACCTCCAAAGGCTAGAGGCGAGGAGGCCCGGCCATGTTCAGGGACACTGCCACCCCCACACCATATGGGCAAGGTCCTAACTGCCCCAGAATCACGACACCCACCAGCCACATAGGCCAGTCACGGGCGAGTCCCACTGGGGCATCTCAGGTTACAGGACCCGGGGAGTGTGCGGGTGGCACCCCTGGGAGGTCCCTGAAGTGGGAGGCCCCTGGCAAGCTGTGGTGCTGTCTTCCAGTTCCGGACCTTCGACCCCTGCAAGCAGCTGTGGTGCAGCCACCCTGACAACCCCTACTTTTGCAAGACCAAGAAGGGGCCCCCCTTGGACGGGACCATGTGTGCGCCTGGCAAGGTGAGGCAGGACCAAGGGCTCTTCGAGGGCAGTAGGACAGAGGACTGGAATCTTAGGTGCCCAGGTTACCAGGGCCAGGCTCTGAAGTAGGGGCAGGGAGCCCTCTCAGGGACCTCTGCTGCCCTCTCCTTTCCCGTTTCCAATTACCCCTCACACTCCATACACCAGAGCTTCCTCCACCCTGTGCTTCTGATGCTGGAGTGTATCTGGCATGTGAGAGATCCTCATGGTGCTTCAAGCCCTGCACTTAGGACTCCCCCTCTGAGGAGCAGTTTCTGGGGTACTGGCAGCCTTCAGTCACCCCTGGGCACTGTGGGTCACCTCATCTTGAGGCGAGGGTCCTCATTAGGGTGCTCAGGCCCAGCATGAGGCTTAGCCTCTCCATCCCCAGGACCTCAGTGTTTGTCCCTGTTGGGCACGCTTGTCCTTCAAGGTCACTGGATGGTTGCCCCAGGCCCATTTCATACCCTCTGGGGACCCTTGAAAGAAGGGCTTCTTCCCTGTGGTCCTCCCTGAACTCCAGACCTGATTCGCATTGGTTCAGATGAAATCACACACCCACTCCTCAGCCAGTCACTTGCTAGGGGGCTGGGATATGTAGATGAGCTAAGCCTGAATCCTGCCCAGGAGGGCTCAACCCCATGGAGACTACACTGGCCCTGCAGGGCAGGGAGAGAGTGTGGAGTGGACACTGCGCACATCCCAGCCAGTCCTAAGTGCAGGTCCCACATTGTCTGGACCTGTGGCTCCTTGATGGAAGTCTTTGGCTCAGGACTGGGCCAGCTGCCTAATTTTAGTCCCTGGTGGAGCTTCTGAAACAAACAAATTCTCAGGCCCATCCCTGAAGACATTTGTTTGGGATAGGATCCAATAATTGTTTTGGGTTTTCTTTTTAAAACTATCGTAAAATTCACATAACATAAAATTCACTATTTGAACCATTTTAAAGTGCACAATTCAGGCCAGCCTTGGTGTCTCATGCCTGTTATCCCAGTACTTTGGGAGGCCGAGGCAAATCAATCGCCGGAGATCAGGAGTTCAAGACCAGTCCAGTTAACATGGTGAAAACCTGTCTCTACTAAAAATACAAAAATTACCTGGGCGTGGTGGCAGGAGCCTGTAATCACAGCTACTTAGGAAGCTGAGGCATGAGAATCGCTGGAGCCAGAGGCAGAGGTTGCAGTGAGCCTAGATCACATCACTTCACTTCAACCTGGGTGACAGAGCAAGACCCTGTCTCAAAAAATAAAAACAACAATGAAGTGCACAATTCAGTGGCATTTAGTACATTCACAATATTAGGCGACCATCACCACTATCCAGTTCCAGAGCTTTTCATCACTGCAAAAAGGACACCTCATTTATCAGTCACTCTTTTCTTCCTTCCTCGCGCCATCCCCTAACAAGTCCCAATCTGCTTTCTGTCTCTGTGCAGTTGTCTATTCCAGAATTTCATATAAATGGAATCGTATCTATGTGGCCTTTTGTGTCTGACTCACTTCATTCAGCAGAATGTTTCCCAGGGTCATCCTGTGTGGCCTCTATCCGCGCTCCCTTCCTCTCCATCGCTGAATAACCTCCCGTCGTGTGGATGTGCACATATGGTGTATCCGTTCCTCCACAGAGGGACATTTGGGTAGTTTTCACCTTTTGGCCATTGTGAGTCATGCTGCTGTGAACATTTGTGTATAAGGTTTGTTTGAAGACCTGGGAATCGGTGTTTTTAAGATGTGCCCAGACTTAATGAAGGGTTAGAAGCCGGAAATGGGCTGTTGTTGGTAACTCGCTGGGGGCCTGGTGAGGCCAGAACCACCTAGCTAGCCCCCTTCCCACAGGAGTTCAGCAGAAGGAGCGGGGCAGAACGTCTGCTGTGACCCCAGGAGGAGCTCAGGAAAAGCTGAGTTGGAGAATGAGACCAGCTAAGCATGGCTCCCTGCCCGCCCCACCCACCACAGTCAGGGAGGAGGCAGAGGGAATGGGAGGCAGGCCCCGCACAGGCACGCTGGCCCAGGGAGAAGGAGCAGGTGGGGCTCCCACATGTGGGTGTATGGCTGGCGGGCATCCCAGCTGATTGCCCCCTGCTTCTCCTGCAAGGCAGAAGTGGTGGGTGGGAATCTGGTGAGGGCAGTGGACAGAGGTAACCAAAGTGTCCCCTCCTCAAAGAGACCACTGACCTGGCCACAGCCCTTCACTCTTTTTGATGGTAGGATCCTCTGCATTTAGCCCAGTAAATGAAATTGCCTTTTATGCATTAAAGAATAGTTGTGCTGACTGAGGGGCAGAGCTGGGGCTCTGCTCAGCCTCCCCTGGTACCTGAAGAGCACAGGTTGAAACTGACCCAGATCAGGGTTTGGTGTGGGGGTGTTAGGGGAACATGGAAGAGGGGCTTCTCCTGGGCAGCTGTCAGGATCCCTGAATGTGCGTCTGTATGTTTCCATGTCCTATGCATCACTATTTCCTTTCGTTGTGATTTTACATCTGGAAACAATTATCCTCTCTCCCACCCTTTCCTGCAAGGGAAGCCAAAGGGGCAAGGAGAGAGGGGAGAGAGCAAGGCAAAGCCTGACTGGGCTGGAGAAGTGGCAGGTGGCCTGCTGAAAGTGGCTCTGGGACAGGGCTGTCCCTCTGCATTCCCAGACACCGGGCAGGGGGCTGTGGAGAGCTCAGGCTCCACAGGAGGCAACTGACTAGGAGCTCCTGCTGGGCTGTAGCACCTCCCCTCTTGGCCTCCCTCACCTACAGTTTCCTGCTGCCACCATTTCCTAGAGAGAGACCTGTCTCTAGATTCTCGACACGGAGGTGGCTGGGAGAAAAGCCTCAGAGCCTGCAGGCGAGCCGCCCCCACCCTCTGCTGTGGGGCCGCACCACCTGCCCACTGCCAGCCCTGGGCCTGTTGACATGGGAAGGTGGGGATGCTACAGTGCCTCTGGGTTCAGAGCCTTGGCCTCCATGAGTTGCAGCAGTGGACCAGGGTAGTGAGAGATGGGGCCAGGGTGCTCAGCAGGAGGGGCAGGGTGGGGGCGGGGCCGAGGGGTCCCTTCCCATGGAACCCAGTGTGTTAGGGGGGCTGGTTTGGCTGAGAGGGGAGAAGTGGGCATGTTCCTCTTGGATTAAAAAAGAAATGGGCAATAGGCCACAGAACTAGGCAGAGGAAGCTCCACATCCCCTCAGCTCTAGATTCATTTGTTCATTCATTCATTCATTTCCCCATACAATGGGCTCCAAATTCATTGAGCACACATGACTTTTCCCTTTAAATGTTGAAGTCTCTCTAGTGGATGGAATATTTGTAAGCATTTAAGCATATGTTTATAAAAAACATGTTAATAACATTAAATGTGTTTCTTTTCTGACAACGGGTGAGAGATCAGAGGATGGAAGTCTTCATTCAGAGCAATCACACTGTTCAGCACTCATAGCTGTCCAGGTAGAAGAAAGCCAACACTTTAGAGGAGTGACATCTGTGGCGGAACTGAGGGTGACTTTTTCTCCTTCTGCACTGTTTTGTCTTCCTGTTCCTTTCTACACATTTGTATCCAGGTCCACCCCAGGGGTGGTCCCCTACACTGCAGACCCCAGGGGGCACCGTGAGGGGTCATGCCCAGCCTCCATTTCCAGGTTAGGCACCAGCTTACCTAGCTGGGACAGGGAGACCACAGTATGGCCCCTTCCATCCTCCTGACTCCTGGTTCTTGTAGCGACTAGTGACTTAGAGTCTGCCCCAGGCTGCAGCCTTCAGCGGTGCCAGGATGGCATACCCACTCCATCTTCCTCAGCTTTGGCTGCTCTAACAAAAATACCACAGACCGGGTGGCTTACACACACAGCTTTGTTCCTCCCAGTCCTGGAGGCTAGGAAGTCCAAGGTCAGGGTGCCAGCAAGGTTGGTTTCTGGGAGGACCCTCTTCCTGGCCTGCAGATGGCCATCTCATGGTCCCCTCACATGGCAGGGAAGGAGGGCATCTCTCTCTCTCAGGTCTCTTCTCATGCGGACATCAATTCCACTCATGAGGGACATGACCTAACACCTTTCAAAGGCCCCAGCTTCTAATATCATCACATTGGGGATTTGGGCTTCACCATATGAATTTGGGGGACGCACGCACTCAGGCCACTGCACCCCCTTACCTGGGATGCTCTTTGCCTGCAAGCCCCGCCTGCACCACCCACTGAGGGGGTTGCCAGCCAGCATTTCTGTGGGTTCTTTCCCTCCCCTCCGTGGTTGGAGGAAAGGAGCTTTTGGGGCAAGAGACGAGGTAACCATCCCCAAGAAGGAAATGGCCAAATCCCACCGTGGCAGGGAGCCAGGCCTGCCTGACCCAGCCAGTTCCTGTTGGCCCAGCCTGAGGGGAGGAGCCCTTGACCACCTGCCCACAGTACCTCTTTCCCTCTGGGAGGAAGAATCCACAGAGTGGCGGCCCTGCAGTCCCCATGTGGCTCAGGCTGCCACAAAGGCAGGCCTGGGAAAGTTTTAGCAAGGCATGAGGGTGAGGGGCCTTTGCTGGAAAGGAAGGGAAGATATGGGCAGAGGTGGGCACTAGGCAAGGCTTGCCCGAGTGAGGAGAACCAGGAAGGAAGCACAGGAGGGGAGCAGCTCAGGCATGGACACAGGAGCACAGCTCCCCCAGAAACGACCTCGGACACAGAGATAGGATTGCAGGAATTCTGGAGTGTGCTCTGGAATTCCAGGGCCAGCATGACAGGGAGAGTGAGGCCCTGCACAGGGATGCAACCTCAGCAGAGGGCTCAGCCAACCCCACATGCAGCTCCAGAGCCGGGCTGGCCTTTCAGAGTTGACCTAGTCAAAGCAATGTTTGAGCCCCAACCCTGACCAATCACTGGCTATGGTCATTCCCTGGGAAAGGGGCATGACTCTGGTCTAGGGGCTCAGCTATGAGCCACGAGCAACCCACACACTCCACAGCTTGAGAAATAAATGACTTGGTCCTGAAGAGGGGTCTGGGGGGCACAGCACGGGGTCCACTGCGCCAGGAGTGTGTTGAGAAGGAAGTGGAGGCGTGCAGAGGAGCAGTGGGGGAAGAGAGTGGGGTCCTTTCAGAGCAATCAGCGCTGCAGTGCTGGTGTCCTGAGGGGAGGTGACACTGAGGGATAAGTAGAGGCCAGTCCTACCGAGTCTTTGATGCCAGCCACAGGGCTTGGTCTCATCCTGCTGCAGCAGGGAGCCATGGAGGGGCTTTGAGGGGGGAGCGGAAGTCAATTCACCTTCTGATGCTGAAGTCAAAGTAACTTCTGATGCTTACACTTCAGGGCCCCTTGCTCACATAAGCCCCTTCCAAGGCCCTGGGAGGGGCCAAGCCATTTGTTCTCATGGTCACATGTTTTTGTAAATTTTGCGAAAATAAGCTATTTTAACCATACTTGATTAAGACCACTTCTCTTTTCATTCCTACCTCTCACATTAGAATGGCCATGGGCGTTTTGCTGCTTTGGCTACAGAGAAAATGGATTGAGGGCATATTTTTTGGCTTACTGCCATGATTCTGTCTCTTACAAGTAGAGTTAAATTATTGTGTCTGTCCAGGTATAATAAAGGCTTCCAGAAATACTTGCCCCACTGCTGTTCCAACTCACCTAGGGTCATTGCAGAATACGGGCTGTGTGCTGGGCATTCCCCTCAGATCTTTGGAAGAAAAAGTGCCTCAGCGGTACCTGAGGTTGTGACTACTTCTATATGGGCAGTAGTTTGTTTTCATTTTAGGTTCGTTTTATAGACGGAATACTTTAAACGCAGATCCAGCATGAATATTTCTTTAGAAAGCCCAAGTGTAATAGGACGATCTGCTTGTTTAAAAGCTGGGCTAGACCGGGCATGGTGGCTCACACCTATAATCCCAGCATATTCGGAGACCAAGGTGGGCAGATCACTTGAGGTCAGGAGTTTGAGACCAGCCTGGCCAACATGGTGAAACCCCATCTTTACTAAAAATACAAAATTAGCCAGGCGTGGTGGCACATGCCTGTAGTCCCAGCTACTGGGGAGGCTGAGGCAAGAGAATCACTTGAACCTGGGAGGTGGAGGTTGCAGGGAGTCAAGATCACATCACTGCACTCCGGCCTGGGTGACAGTGAGACTCCATCTCAAAAAAATAAATAAAATAAATAAAAGTTGGCTTAGTCTCACAACATATGGATGACAATAAATGATGGGCTCTAAAAAATTTCAGAGACAGAAGAGAAACCTCAATGAAAACGAGATGCAAAAATGTTGATTAAGTCTTAGTGCACTGTTTTGACTGCCATTTTGAAAGTGGCTTGGGAATGTTTCAACAAAATAAGGGAGAAATGACAGACTCTGATTTGGGTATATGTATAAAATATACCTTTTATCATTTTCAAATTTATTTTTTAAAGTAAGGAAAGAAAATGCAGATAAAAATTAATGGCATATGAAACTAAAGGAGTAGAAAATGAGCAAGAAAAAAAAAAAAAACAACTCTGACTTAAAAAAGCTCACTGTCACCAAAAAAGAAAGGTTTTATATCAAACCAAAAGCAGTCGCTCATTAGGAGGAAGAGACACGTATCAAAGAAGTTGAGAGGCTTTGGAGCATTTGACAGTCTCATTAATGAAGAGAAATGAATCTGATGAACACATAGGAAAATGCTTCAGACATCTTTCTGATTTTATATGAAATGTTGACAACATCAAAGACGCCAGGAAGCTGCAAATGCTTCCACTGCAGAGAGGGCATCCACGGCAACTGTTACTGAGTGTTGCTCATCCAGAGTGTCTTAAAGCCAAGCTCCCACAGAGAAAACTTGAAATGCTCTGAAATCCACATCAAGGATGGAAACCAGAGAGCATCTCCTCCAAATTTGATTGTCCTAAGTGTTCAGATGATATCACCCATAGCTTCTTTAAAGTACTGATAATTTTTTTAAAAAAAGAAAAAAAGAATTTCCTTGAATATGCCAGGGCAGGTGCTGGCCAACTCCATCTGCTGCCTGTTTGTTTGGTTTTGGTTTTTCTCCCCCCAATAGCTTTAATAAGGGTAGGTTTATATTTAAATTCACCCCTTTAAAGTGTACAGGCTGGGCGTGGTGGCTCATACCTGTAATACCAGCACTTTTGGAGGCCGAGGAGGGTGAGGTCAGGAGCTTGAGACCAGCCTGGCCAACATGGTGAAACCCCATCTCTACTAAGAATATAAAAAATTAGCCAGGTATGGTGGTGGGCGCCTGTAATCCCAGCCACTCAGGAGGCTGAGGCAGGAGAATCACTTGAACCAGGAAGTGGAGGTTGCAATGAGCCAAGATCGTGCCATTGCACTCCAGCCTGAGCAACAACAGCAAAACTTCATCTCAAAAATAAATAAATAAAATAAAGTGCACAATTCAGTGATTTTCAGTGTATTCATAGAGTTGTACAACCATCACAACAAACAAATTTTGGAACATTTTTGTCACTCTGAAAAGTTTGACACCCCTTACTGGTCACCCCAATCCATCTTACCCTTGCCCAGCACCAGCTAGCCACTCATCCTCTTGCTGTCTTTACGGAGAATTTTCCAATTCTGGACGTTTTGTATCAGTGGAATCATACAACATGTGACCTTTTGTGCCTGGCCTCTTTCATTTGGCATAATGTTCACAGGGCTCATCCCCATGGTAGTGTGCATCAGCACTGCATTCCTTCCTGTTGCTGAATAATAATTCACTGTGTGGGTATCATCATTTATTAGTTGATGGACATTTGGCATTTCAGCTATGATAGGAAATACCAAATGAACATTTGTGTACAAAGTATTGTGTGCATGTATCATTTTCTTGGATGTAGAAATGGAATCATTGGATTTTATGGTAACTCCATGTTTTGAGAAACTGACAGTTTCCCAAGGCAGCCCATTTTACATTCCAACTAGCAATGATGCTTCAGATTTCTGTATATTCTCCCCAAAACTTGTTGTTGTATTTGTTATACCAATCCTAGTGGATGTGAAGTGATATCCCACTGGGGTTTTGATGTGCATTTCCCTAGTGACCTATGGCGATCTCTCTATATATACATCTTCATATATTTCTTGTGTAAATGTCTATTTAGATCCTTTGCTTATTTTTCATTATTTATAGTTTTATTATTGAATTGTAAGAGTTCTTAATTTATTCTAGATACAAGCCCCTTATCACACTCACCAGATATATGGTCTGCAAATATTTCCTCCCATTCTGTGGGTTGTCTTTTAATTTTCATGATAGCATCATTGACATGCACAAGTTTTTAATTTTGATGAAGTCTAATTTATCTATTTTTGCTTTTCTCACTTGTGCTTTTGGCATTGTATCTGAGAAACCATTACTTTCAGGTCAAGAAGATTTGCTCCTATGTTTAATTCTCAGAGTTTCAGCTCTTATAATTGACATCTGTGATCCATTTTTGAGTTAATTTTTGTGTAAGTGTGAGGAAAAGGTCCAATGTTGTTCTTTTGCATATGGATATCCAGTTGTCTCAGAATCATTTGTTGAAGAGACTATTCTTTTTCTATTGAATTGTCAAAAATGAACTGATCAAATGTAAAGGCTTAGTTCTAGACTTCTATTCTATTCCATTAGTATCTTTGTCCTTATGCCAGGGCTATGCTGTTTTGATTATTATAGTTTTATAGCAAGCTTCAAAATGGTGAAGTGTCTTTCCACTTTGCTGTTCTTTCAATATTGTTTTGGCTATTCTACATCCTATGACTTTCCATACGAATTTTAGGAGCAGCTTCTCAATTTTGCAAAATTCTAGTCTGCATTTGAATAGCAATTATGTTGAACCTATAGATCAATGTAGAAGTATTTCCATTTTAACAATCTGATCCATGAACGTTGAGATGTCTTTCCATTTACTTAGATTTTTAACTTCTTTCAGTGATGTATTATACTTTTTTAATGGACATGTTTTGCATTTTTTTGTTTGATTTATTCCTAAGGTTCTTTTCTTCTTTTTGGTACTATTGTAAATTGAGTTATTTTCTTAATTTCATTTTAAATCATTTATTACTAGTTCATAGAAATGCAATTGATTTTTGTATATTGGTCTTGTTTCCTGCAACCTCACTTAATTTGTTTGTTAGCTCTAAGTTTTTTAGGGGATTCTTTAGGATTTTCTGTATAGGAGATCATTTTGTCTGAAAATAAAGATAATAGAGTGTTTTAACTTTTGAAAGTGGTTCCAGAATGTTTTGATAAAATAAGGGAGAAATGACAGACTGATTTAAAAGTACCTTCTTTTATTATTTTCAAATTCATTTGTTAAAGAAAGAAAAGAAAATTCAGATATAAATTAATGGGATATGAAACTAAAGTAATAGAAAATGGGCAATGAAATCAAGAGAAATAACTCTGACTTCAAAAAGTTCATTGTCATAAAAAAAATTATTCCATTGCTTTTCACGTGCTTAATAGCAATGTGTCCTCAAGTCAGAAGGAACTAAAGGGCACAAAGGGGCCTAGCTAGCTCCCTCTGGCCCTTTTATAAGGCCACTAATCCCATCCAGGATGATGGAGCCCTCATGGCCTAACAACCTCCTTAAGGCTTCACCTCTTAAAACTGTCTCATTAGGAATCAAGTTTCAACATAAATTTTGGAGGGGACACAAACTTTCAAACCATAGCCCCCTATGATCAGAAACAAGACAAGAATGTTTGCTCATGCTACTTCTATTCAACATTGTCATGGAAGTTCTAACCAGGACAAGTAGGCAAGAAAAGAAAATAAAAGACATCCATATTGGAAAGGAAAACATTCATACTGGAATATGCTCTTGGATTCTGTTTGCTAGCATTTTGTTAAGAATTTTTATGTTTATAGTCATAAGAGATATTTGTCTGTAATTTTCTTTTTTTGTGTGTGAGAGGTCTTTGTCAGATTTTGGTATCAAGGAATGAGTTGGGGATTATTTTCTGTTTTTTGGAAGAGTGTCTAAAGGATTGGTATTAATTTTTTAAAAATGCTTAGATTTCTTTACATTCAAATTGGTAGAATTCACTAGTGAAGCCATCTGAGCCTGGGCTTTTGTTTGTGGAGTTTTTACATTATTCATTCAATCTCTTGTTTAGGTCTATTCAGACTTTCTATACCTTCTTAATTCAGTTTTGGTAGTTTGTGTCTTTCTAGAAGTTTGTCCAGTTTCAGTGCTTTTTTTTTTTTTCATAGGGATTTGAATTATCATCTGGTGTTACTTGCTTTCAGCCTGAAGAAATTCCTTCAGTATTTCTTACATGGCAGGTCTGTTAGCAATGAATTCTTTCAGTTTTTGTTTATTTGGGAATATCTTTATTTCACTTTCATTTTTGAGAGATAGATTTGCTAGGTTAAATCTTCTTGGTTGACCCTACTGCCTCTGGCCTTCATTATTTCTGATTAAAAGTGAGTTGTTAATTTTATTTGGATTTCCTTGTATATGGTGAGTTGTTCAATATTCAATATTTTCTCTTTGTCTTTGTCTAATTTCAACATTTTGACTATGATGTGTCTGGGTGTGGACCACTTTGTATTTACCCCACTTGAACTTAACTGCTTTTCTCAGATGTGTAAGTTTATGTTTTTCATCAAATTTGGGTTGTTTTCAGCTTTTTTAAAAATGTATTTTCTGCTTCTTTCTCTGTCTTCTTCTTATACTTCTACTATGCATTTTTTATTGTACTTCCATGTTTCTCAGAGGCTTTGTTCATTATTCTTCATTCTTTTTTTCTCTCTACTCTTTAGATTGCACAGTTTTGATTAATGTATATTCAAGTTTACCAATTTCATTTTCTGCCAGCTCAAATCTACCATTGAGGCTGCTAATTAATTTATCTTTTAAGTTTTTGTACTATTCAACTCCAGAATTTATTTATTTATTTCTTTTTTTTTTTTTTTTTTTTTTTTT